>NC_067495.1:6209122-6464085 GCF_947179515.1 Apodemus sylvaticus | reverse complement strand
AACCAGCAAAACTGCCTATCAGGGAGGGATTTCAGTATTTCCATTTAGCTACTCAGGATTGCATTCTTCTAAAGTCCAGTTTCCTTTTGATTCAGGTCCCTATCCTCAAAACAGTCTGAGAATCCAAAGTCTTACTAGTCCTAGTAACAGTCAGATATCTCTCATACTCAAGTGTGGGAGGGTGATACAGCTTGGTCTGGTGAGCACACTGCCCATGCTTCTAGAAGCCATGATACTTTATTATTGAACACACTTTCTGGATACTAGCGAGACTTATTTAAGAAGGCCTTAGCTAAATTCTGGAAACATATATCATTGTCCCTTTTAGGCAAAACATGCCATTGTCATAATGTGGAATCAATAGGGTGTACCTTTTGATAGTGTTCATAGTTCATGTATATTCATGGTCTTGTTCTCCTCAGTGTTCATACTGACATCATTAGGATCGGGCCTGCTTTAGTCATCCATCACCTGATATCCTTTTCATTGTGATTCTGTTTTATTATTTCAAGATCCATGGTCTGGAAGCTAGATGCATTTTTACTATTAGACTTTTATAACACTATGTATGGCCTCAGAGCCTCTGGACAACTCCTAAGGGAAGAGCACCACTGTCAGGGGGATCCCAAAGCGATGGAAATATTTCTTTTGCTAAAAATAGAGAAAAATCTTCAAATATACTGTTCCAGGTAGTATAGTTCAATATATGTGAATGGAAAAGAATTTTGTTGCCTAGGCTGGTGGTTTAGTTCATACACTATTATATTTATGGATAAATGTACCAAAGTCCAAATATATAGTATTTGTAGTATATACTGTGTAGAAACAGAGTATAGAACTTTTATGATACCAATAAAAAATGAACACAACTTTGGTGGCTTAAAACAACAAAAAATTATTCCCTTATAATTCTGAATGTCAGATGTTCAAATTAAGTTCTATTGACCCAAACCAAAGATATCATCAGGGTTATGCTCTAATCTCTCTGGAATTATAGGAGTGAATCTATTTTTTGCCTCTTCCAACTTTTAGGGTATGCTAACACTCCTTTGTTCATAGACATATCACTTCAAACTCTGCTTCTGTGCTCACAAGGCCTTCTGTTCTTATACATGTGTCAAATATCCCTTAGCCTCCCTCATGTATGGAAACTTTCCAGTAATTCTGAATAAAGACCCCATGTCAAGATCAATAACCTAATCTTATATGTAGTCTTTAGGATCTAAAGTAACAGTCATGGGTTCAGGAAATCAGGTTGTGGACATGGTTTTCAGGACCATTATTTAGCCTACAACAGTTAGACAAATTACAATTAAAGTAGAATTTGTGATGCACATGATGCACTTGTCTTTTCTTTATTTGAAGAAACTCACAATACTGCGAAAGACTTACCATGAAAATATTGACTGACCAGGTAATGTAAGTGAGCAGTGAAATGGCATCCAACAAAATGGATGCTAGTGACTTCACAATGTGGTCTGAGACAGAAAGTTCATCAGCTATGGTTGCTGGAAAATATTGAAAGGAACCACATGAAGCTTTTGATAGCTCTGGAAATTATTTATTTGTTTAAACAACTCTAGCAAACTAGTGCAGCTTAGTCTTCATTCAGGCCCCCCAACAGTCAGAGTAGGGCGTGTCTCTCAATCTGTTGACTGCCTGTGACTCCTAACTGGGCCACTTTGTTTGGCCTCAGGTGCCAGGGTGGGGTGATACCTAGGGGGTTTCCTTCTGCTTTTTAGAGGAGAAGGGGAAGGGTGGGGGAAGAAGCTGTGTGAGGGAGGTACTGGGAGAAGAGGGAGGCTAATATGGAGAAGTAAAGTGAATAAATAAATAAATTGATTAAAAAATTTGCATTGAAATCTATGAAGTGTTTGGAAAAAATAACACCACTGTATAGGCGTCATTCGCTTTCTTCCTGGTTTAAATTCTAGCAGTGCAGAATGTGTTAACTAAGCACACATTTCATATGCAGTTCATAAAAAGTATCTTTTGTCAGTACAATGAAAACTACACTAGAGGGAAATAAATAAATGCAGAATCAGTGTTTCCAATTGCATTAGCTGGAAGCAAAGCAGGACAATGTAAAGCCCCAAACAGAAATGACACTTAAAAATAAATGCTTGAGTGACTTCCAGCCCATCTGATCCCAATTTCCTCAAGCACTGATCATTTGTTGTCCCAGCTGAAATGGATGACTTCTGTCTTGCTGGTGCTTACACACATGTACATTTGTTTATTCTCCGAAGGTGATTCTTCATCATGAGGTATTGGAAACAGATTCTCTAGGGAAAACATCTGTTCAGTTGTGATGCTATAGCATCTGCCATGTTAGGTGTGCTCAGGAAAAGCACTTTATACTGGTGGCCCAGAGACCAGAATTCTGCAAATAGACATGGTACCAAAGACAGATGAGACACATCTTTGCTCCATAGTTTCTGAAAAATTGGGAGCAATATTTAGAGTTCTGGGTCATTTCTCTGTGCCAACTACAAAGCCCATAAGTAAGATGACCCTGGTTCACTTCTAGGCAGAGCTCACTTAACAAAAGGCCCTCAAGGCAAAGTAGACCTGCCTGTGCATTACCGTCCCATACTAGATCATTCTATGTTGCACATTGGTGATCTGATGTCTTGGACCTAGCCTAGTGTTTGACATATGTAATATAAACATTAGGAACATGAACACAGCACCATGTTTCAGATTCTTGGCCCTGCCATTGACTTGGTAGACTTGGGAAAGTTCCTTACCTTTTCTGAACTTCTGTTTTCATCATATGTAAAATACCAACAATTATTGCTTTCAGTAAGTAACACTTACTGTGTTACTGTTTGCTTTCCTTTCTATTTAAATGTTTCTAAATATGAGAGTTGTTGTTTTCATTAAATATGAAAAAAAAAAGTCACTATCCCTTTCCTCTCCATCTGAGACTCAATGTGTATTTAAGTTAGAGTGTTTGACATCAACCTAGAGGTCACTGACTTCATCCATGTTTTTTAGTATTGATTTTAAAATTACATTTTGTATGCTGTATGCGGACACATGCCTCTGTGTGTGTGTGTGTGTGTGTGTGCTTGCGTGCATGTGTGTGTGTGTGTGTGTGTGTGTCTGTGTGCGTTCCCCACTGTGCATGTGTAGTAGTCAGAGGACAAGTTATAGAAATCTGTTGTTTCTTCTTACCATGTAGGTTCTGGGGACTGAACTCATGTTATCAGACTTGGTGGCAGGTTCTCTTAGCCAATGAGCTATCTTCCTGGCTCTTCAACTTTGTTGATTTTGTTGTTTTTAATTCATTCTATTTCATCCTGGCTGATTTTAGTTTTCTGTCTTCAGTTAGACTAATCTGTTATTCTGGTGTTTCCAATCTGCTATAAAAGGCATTCAGCAATTTAAGATTTTTTTGTTGCATATTTTCAATTCTAGAATTTGGTTTTGGATATATTTTAGAGTTTACAAATTTCTGCTGAGGTCTACAGTCTTCTGCTATTTTTACCCATTTTTCTTCTTGTAAATTTTCTAACATATATCATAGGAATTTTAGAAACCCCGTCTTTAATTCCAATATCTGGATAGTCTGAGTTTTAGAGATGCTTTTACTAACTTGTACATCTATTAATGTTTAATGTAAATGTCCATATAAAGATTCTTCATTCTCATATCTTTTTCTGAAGAGTGTTCAGCAGGTAGTTAAGATATGGGTGGATAACCTTAATCTTTTGGGGACTTAGATTTAGGATTCATTAAGGCAGATCTAGTTTAACAGTGCCTGTGTTGTTGGATAAATCCCTTAATCCTGGCCTTTGGTGTGATTATAATATCTTACCATGGTGGCAATACAATGGGGTCTGTGAGGTGTTTATTAGGTAGGTACTTTTAGCTTGAAGGTACATAAACACCAAACTTATCTGCCCCAAAGTAAGTGATTATAAACTTTTTGTTTTATTTTGTTTTTCCTAGAAGAACTACTTTTTCTTCTGAGTTATTTGAAATCTCATTCACCCCATGTGTTGCAGTTCTGTACTCATACAAACCTGAAGACTGTGTGTATATAGTTTCTGTGTTTTCATTCTCTTTTCTGGAATTTGCCCCTGTTTAGTTGCTCTGTCAAGTCCAAATTGTGTCCTCTAAATGTTCAGGTCAATAAATCTCAAGGCTTTCTGCTCTAGTCATAGTCTAGAGATTTGTGGGAAATGAGGGGTGCCCTAAGTAAAGACATATGGATGTATATCTTAATGTGATGAAATTCCAGTGTCTTCCTACTTTGGGTCACTGTCGATTGCCTACTTTATATGTTTTTCAGAGCACGTTTCTGTTACCAGCAGAATGCTTGATCCGATATCAGATACCACTACAAGTCCAGAGGCTCTTTGAGATTCTAGGGTGGTGAATTTATGAAGCTGGATTACTTGTAGGCACAGTTTCTAAGAATACTGAGATTCTCATTTATCCTTTCACCTTGGCTAGCTGCCGCCAATGGCCGGCTGTTCTCTGCTTCACTCATGTATCCCCCAGTAGTGGAAATATTTTTGGCACAAAAGGAACTTTCAGAAATGATGCTTATAAAGTAGTGTGTATGACTTTTATTACTGATCAGCCATCATGAGAGGAGTTGGGTAAGTACTGATAGGCCTCAGCTGGGGTTTTTTGTTTGTTTGTTTGTTTGTTTTTTCGAGACAGGGTTTCTCTGTGGCATCCTGGCTGTCCTGGAACTCACTCTGTAGACCAGGCTGGCCTGGAACTCAGAAATCCTCCTGCCTCTGCCTCCCAAGTGCTGGGATTACAGGCGTGCTCCACCACTGCCAGGCGGTTAAGTATTATAAATATACAATATGATCATGAAATGCTCTGAAATCCAGTAAATAGACCCATCTGGAACAAATGTTTGAGCTAGATAGGTTTGAGTTTTAAGCAGTTGACTTAACTTTAGAGTCTCCATTTCCTTATCTTTAAAGACAGAATGGTATCATTCAGTGTCATTGAGAGAATCAAATAAGCTTAGCATGGAACTTCTCATTGAAACACAATTTAAAATTTTTATGAAAAAATTTAACCATCACCATACTGTTTTTAGAACATCAAACTAGCAAATTGAGAATAAATTTTCTCTGAATCACTGATTTTCAGAGTATAATCAGCAGCTATCCTGAAACTTAGTTGTCTGAGGTTGCTTGATAATAGGGGAGATTTGGGGTTTTTTGCCTCATAACAACTTAAACCAATATTGACAGGGGTGTGGCTTCAGAATATAAATGTCCTGTAGGTAACAACTCCCATACTCACCAAATTCTAAGTTCCCTAGAAAGTTGGCAGGCAGGGAAAACTTTTTGAATGGATGGTTAGAAAGACTGAAATATTTTGAATTCCATCTTGCCTTTCAGAAGTCTGGATTGTATTGCCTTCCTGGCATTGATGCCTAGAAGCCCATAGCTTAAGATGGGAACTGAAAAGTTTTAGTCATTCTTAAGAGTTTGCCTGGAGGGCAATCAGCAGAGTGATTAAAGCAACAGGGGTTATAATTCATCCTTCAAATCTGTGGTTAAGGCACTCTGCTGCATAACTTCTCACCTGTAAAGTACTCCACAGATCTTAAATCATGCTCTGCTAGGTGGAATTACCAGCTTCCTAGAAGAATGGGTATTGTTTTGAGCCTGCATTTCTCTTGCTTTCAATAAATGTGTTATAAAAGTCCATTTTGTGATCTTATTTCCTTTTTAGTTGTAGAACACTGGAAATGTTTTATAGCTGATTTCATATGGCACCCAGGCTTAAGGTAAATAGAGTAATTAGTAGGATTATGAATTTTAAAAAGTTTATTTTAATTTCATATATATATATATATATGTCTATGTGAGTGTATACCACATGTGTAAATGGGCCTGATGGGTCCAGAAGAGAGTGTGGGATCTCATGGAGCTAGAGTTGCAGGAAGTTGTAAGCTAATACACTTGTTGTAAGTGGGTCTTAGGAACCAAACTCAGGTAATCTGGAAAAGCAGCAACTACACTTAACAGCCAACTCCATCATTATTTATTTATTTATTTATTTATTTATTTATTTATTTATTTGTTTATTATATGAGGTGTATATCTTTGCATGTGTGTAAATGCATGTACATTTAGAGATCAAAGGAAAAACCTCAGGTACCAGTCCTAAGGAGCTACCCATTCTTTTTTTTTTGTGAGACTGGATCTCTTACTGGTTGTAAATAAGAATAGACTGGCAGCAAGCCCAGAGATCCACATGTATTTATATCCAAAACAGTGGGATTAAAGTTATCTAACATCATACTCAGATAATATAAACTCAGGTTCTTGTATAGTCAAGGCAAGCACTTGACTGAACTGTATTCTCAGCCTGAGATTTTCATTTTTAAAAAGAAATTGTGGCTCTATGTTTAGTAAACACATTTTAAAAAAATCGAGCAAGGGTCAGCCAATGTGATGGCTCAGCAGGATGCTCTTAGATAGCTTATCACTCAATATGGTTACAGTAGGAGTACAGGAGTACATGGATAGATAAACTTGCAACCAATAGAGGTGGGTAGGTATGTGTTCTCTTCTATGCAAATCCTTTACTCATAGTTTCTCTAATCATTCAACAGAATGTGATGGGATGGAAAGACTTCTCCAAGTGCAAGTGGCAGTAGTTGCAGAATAGCTATCAGGCTGTGGCAGCATCATAGATGATTTACTGTATCCTTGAAAGGTATCTTCATTGTAGCCTGGATAAATAGACCCTAATATGCAATTAATTAATGTTTAGTCCATGCATGGGACTTGACAGTCCTCATAACTTGATGCAAAGATCAGTCTGATATGCTGGGGGTTTCACTTAAATTACCTAAATTAGTGTGTGGTATGCAGACCATGGTTTTTGTTTTAAAGCTTACCTTTTATTGTGACATTGTTGGAGACATAAATGTAAGCTCAAAGTCATCCAAAAAAAAAAAAAAAAAACAAGTTAGCAAAGAGTCAGAATCCTAGATGAGCATAGCCTCACTGACACCTTGAATTGGGAGTTCTACCTCCTAGAACTGTGAGAAAATAAATTTGTATAGTGTTTAAGCATGAAGTTTATGGCAGTTTGTTCCAGCAGCCCCAGAAGGCCAATATTTTGCCTCAGTGCATGCTGCCCAGTCTGCCTTCCAATGGCCAAGCCTGTATTTTTTTTTTCACTTGAGGCTTCCTCTGGCTTCCATTTCAGCAGGCTTGATCAATTTTAGTAGGGAATTATGCCTGTGTTAGATTTTTGCCACTTTGATAAAATACCCGACATAAACAACGTAAAGCAGGGGAGGTTGATTTTGTTTCAGTATTTCAAAGTCCATGACTGGATGATGGTCCATGTAAAGTAGTGCATTGTGTATGATAGAGTGAAGCTCATCTTGACAGTCAGGAGATGAAAGGGAGAGAGAACAGAACAAGAGTCTCTCGAGTGACCTAACTTTCTTCCAGTAGTCCCCCACTTCCTAAAGGCTCTCCTTGTTTTTACTAATGTCAAAGACCTATGGCCAAGCCTTTTACCATTTGGGTCTTTGGAGGATGTTCAGGGTTCAAACCAGAATACTGTCTCTTACTTGGCAGTTCTCATGTAAGGCCTACTGAGAAGGACCACTGTTTAAGGGTACCAGACTCCTTTCTTCTAGGCTGGAGTAATATCGGGGGCATGCTATGCTGAGTTTTAGAATTTGTTCCAGTGATGTGTAATCTCCTTTAGCTTTGCATATTCTGTGCTGGCATTTCTGTCTTCCACAGTTGCAAAAGCCTCCCAATCCCCTAAAAGCTTTATGTAGCCAACTAAAATACAGGCATGCATTTTAGGCATGTATTCATCTCATGATGCCAAATTCTGAGAAATGCATCTCTAGTTGACTCCTTTGTTGTGTGAACAGCAGAGGTGTGTGTTCTAGTGATGTGATGCTAAAGGACATTTTCCTGAAGTGTTTTATGCAAGTTGTCTGAGCCTGGCCTTATGCCAACAGAAATTTGCAGTAGTAAAAAAAAAATTATTTCTTGTGCAATGTATTTATCTACAGATTTCTTTTTAAAGGACGTCAGATCTCATTCAAATTTTGATATTTGATATATCACACATCTATTTTTATTCTTCCTTACAAAAGTATATTTGAATAGTAACTGAGATATCATAATTAATGTTCTAAATACCATATTTCAGCTTTCCCATGCTGTGTTTTCCACTGGTATGCTCTTCCATTTTTTGATGCCTGTTTTTTTATTTGAGCATCTCTAGCCATCCTTTGGGTTCATTTAAATAAGCAAACTAAAAATCTCCAAGTGGAGTAAAAAAATAAATATTTTCTTTTATAATACTTCCCACTGGATGCAAAAGCTGGTCTTTAAAAAGTTCTGTGAGGAGTGGTTGCTTATTGGTATTTGTTTTAAATAGATAGGGGACTCTTTTCCAGATGTTGATAAAAAAGACTTGAAGCCTCTAACTTCATTGGTCTTCTTTTTAAAAATCTCTTCTCAAAACACTGAGAATGTGGACTAAAGGTGAAGTAAACAAGCTTACAAATGAAGGGTAATAAGCTTTATAGAATTGCTTTAAATGAACAGGTTTTAACGCAGGTAAGCCTCAGGGCAGCTAAAATGGTTTAACCTCAGAATTACCGGGAAACAACTGAACAGCCTGTTCTCTGTAGAAGAAATTATGTTTCTGACCTTTTAAAACTGCACTGCCCACACTGATGACTTTTTTCTTAGGAAAATGTAGGAAATGATGACAAGTTTTGAGTCTGCTAAAGAAGAGGGCTGTGGCCATGGAAAACCTGCTGGCGTTACACAACTAAGAAATGACTGTTTTCCTCCTTCTCCAAGTAACAGACTGCCTTTAAATTTGTATTTCTTGTTTCTTTACAAAATTCTTTGAGGCCTATGCTTCTATCAAGAAATCTTTATTGAAAATTCCAGAGATCTTCAGAACATTTATTGTCAAAAACTCCATTCACTAGAAAAACATGTACAAAGTTTATATTAATATCGCTAGATAGTGTGTTAACTTTAATCTTTAATAAAAATTTACAGAGTGTAACAACAGGCGAGTGATAATGTTTGAACTGAATGCTCATTTCTGTTTCTCTATAGCAGGAGATAAAGCATTTTTCTGAACAGGAGGGCATTTGCTGACTTTGGGGGTTTGTATGCAATTTTAAATGGGCTTGAAAAATACAAAATCTTAGAGACAAATGTCAGGTAAGAAAATTATACGGAGATATTTTGTATTGGGGTTTGGGTTTTGGAATTAAGGTACTGATTGGTCTGAAGATGAAATCTAAGTTAAGATTCAATTATTATGTCTGCTTCTGAAAGATGAAAAAAAAAACTCATTTAGGTTTCTTCAAAAATGAAAGTGCAAATAAGTTTCCAGTAGAGGTTATGGGTTGACTTTAAAGCACCAAAAAGTACTTTACTAATAACTTTTTTGTATTTTATTGCTTTTAGCAACAACCAGCCTAGATGTATCCAAAAGATAAAAGAGAACCAGAAGTTTCCTTGCTGCAAAATGTTTATTTCACATAACATTTTTCATGTTTATACTAATCTATTATCAGAAGGCCTCTGCCAACAATCTTGCCATGATTTTCAATGACTTCTTTTGACATTTCTGATACAGTTTCTGCTGTAAGGACATGACACATCTTTCCAATTATTCTCAAGAATGGTGGGTTTTATACCCACTGACAATCAAATAATCTGCTGATCATTTGGCAATGTACTAAGTGACATTCTTACACAGATCTGTTTAATTGGGTTGCTTGTTCTTAGTAGGACCCTGACATGTAAACATGCCCTTCCTGAGTGGGAAGCTGCTTAGCATGTGTATAAAAAGTAGTATCAGTGGGCATGGCAGTGTGTTAAGAGCAAAATGATGCAGAGAGAATTGCGGATCTCAGCAATCTGTATTCCCAGGTATTGAATGTCTATGCAAGAATATTAGCTTACCAGGATTTGCGTGTTAATCAGAATTCTCCTGTATTTGGGCTCGAAACACAAGGCTCCTGGGTGCCATTTCATATTCACCAGCACAAAGGAGGGTACCATAGCAACCTCTCATCATAATTCATCCTTTTAGACATTTTTTAAATATACTAGCCTGACTTCACTGTTTTTGTGATGATATTTGAAAGGGAATCTACTGCATACTGAAGAACGGAGACAGGACTGCCTGCATGTGAGAGACAGACAGAAGGGAACTAAGTGGAGAGCTTAAGCTTAATTTTTCCACAGGAGTCAGTGGTGTTGAAGTTATGCCCGAGAAAATCCTCTTTCTGGTCAGCAAGTACTCAATACAAAACATCACACTTCATTTTGAGTAGGATCTTAAGAGCATCTCAACTGTCACAAGGGTCTAAATGTCACTGCATGCCACTTCCCAGGAGGTTTGTGAAGAAGAAGAAAAAAATACAAACAGGAAAGCTCTGCAGGCCTGTGTAGCAGTCATTAGCAGATCACAGTGAAAACCTACCACCCTTCTCTATAGCCCCTGGAGAGGGCAGTGGATAGGGACGAAGACAGCTTCATGTTGTCATCAGCTTTGCTCCTCTCTTTTCTTCTATGCCCAGCCTTAGCTATAACAGCACAGATAGAGCTGAGTTTGTCCACTTAACATTTCCTTCAGAGAAAGTGTTGGTTGTGGGTTGGCTTGTCTGGAAGCTGGGAGTAGGAAGAAAAAAAAATGGAGATTTTTTTTCAAAACTCCTATACTCAAGTAAATCTGTTTGTGAAGACGGATTGGTTTTAGAGGTAGTGGGACATACTGCCATTCAAAGAATTTCCAGACACAAACTGGATAAGCCCTTGAATAAGCCAAATATATACAAATCTTGTTACACCATAAATTTAAGCCCTTTGATACTAAATACATCAATACCCGTGTTTGCTGAGAGAGATTCTGTCCACAACACTATGATTGATGATATTTTTATAATCCTACCAAGCCTGGCCAGTTTCTTCTATATTCCTTGGGGAGCTGGGGTTGTAAAGAACAGAAACAGTATCAGAGAGTGAATGGTACCCATGTTGGCTCTCCATGACAAGGCTCCAAATTATGTTTATCCCTAGGATAAGCCAAGATAGAGTACCTTACCTAACTCTGAAAATACAATCAAAGTATCATTTTATTATGAATACATATTTAAGATTTATGAACTTATTAATAAGAATCAGTAACCGTAACATGTAAAATGTTTGGAAAGCATTTTTGTGGGCTTGGGTATTTACATTTATATATATATGTGTGTGTGTGTGTGTGTGTGTGTGTGTGCTTTAAAAGGATATTAAAATAAATTCCTATTAGGTAAAAATTGATTTATGTCCTACTGGACAATAAAATCTGTAACTTTGGGGATTAAACAAATTGGGTAGAAATAATCTTTTTTGTTACCTCAAAAGATCTGTGAGGTAATAGATAATTTCAGACAATCTGAGCTAATAATTACTGGCAAATAGAAATGCCAAACAAAGCTCTGTTGATGTAGATAATTAAACAGTCCTTGGTGAACTTGGAACCAGTATGACATTGAAAGGATTTTATTTTAAGGTGTGGGGCATGTTGAACATCTTTGTCATTTTATTCCTAACCTTGACACAATTTGAATCAAGGCCTCTAGTCTGAAATATGTTTTGCTTTCCTGTTCTGCCCACAAGAATTGTGAGGGCATAGCAAGAAGAGGGTAGGGTCTTTTTCATCTGACTGTAGCTCTCCTTGCCTGGACACTGTGGCTGTCCCTCTGGCCTTTATAATTCTTTTGTTGCTATCCAGCTGTTTATAGAACATCTTCAACTTCTATAAGTCAATACCTTTGGTGTGCTGAGCCCTTGGCCTTTGCTGAGGAGTGCATGGTGGTGTCCTCTCTAGTGAGCCCGAATTGTGCTGATAAATGTTTAACAAGTGATTCTCAGAAAGAAAAAAAGAAACAGAAAGAAAAGAAAAAAGAATCATGAATGATCAGTAATATTTGCCAGTTCCTGTGGTGCAAGTACTTCTCATGTGGTCAATTTAAAACTGCCAACGGGATGCTAAACAGCTTGCAGAATTCCTGAAAATGTAATCAGCTCTAACAAACCAGTACAAACCAGCTCCAGCACACACCTGGCTGAAGGCTTGCAGGAATATGTTTCCAAGGACTTAATAAAACAACCCTCAACATTTTTTTTCTTACCCTTTCAAATTCTTCTCAAGCACCCAGTAGGAAACCTGTAGTGACAGGAGAAGAGAAGCGCTTCCAACAGGTTCCCGAGCAGTCTTGTTCATGGCTTGCCCAGCCTGCTTCCATTTGATTCACTGCTGAGTCTTGAGATGAATATAGAATGCTGTAAGGAAACAAATTGTTCAAAAACATTTTCATTAACTGTCAGAAAATCAGCTTTGGGAACATTACTGTGGGATCCGTGACAGTCAGAACTTGCTGGAACCTGTTAGAAACTATAAGGCCTGTGAGGGTTTAGTCTAAGAAACCATGGTCTCATGTTTGTTTGATTGAGGAGCATTTTTAATATCAGACATTTTTGAAGCATGTATGATACGCTATAGATTTTACATATACATTTTCATATGTAATATAATTTCCTTGAAATTACAACATACTTTGAACCAATGTATTTTTTTCCATGCTCTGGATTCTAAGGAAATGTGTACCCCCTTTTGCCCCAGAGCTGCCTTCCTTTGAACCCAAGCTAGGGTTTTGGATAGATTAAAATCCCAATGCAGGACATGACTCCCCTCACTCTGAGTTGCTGGCTCTGGTTGCAAACCTAAACTTCTCCTGGGAATGCTGATCCTTCCAGCTCGTGCCTTCTCAGCCCTCACAGGAAACTTCCTTTCCTCATTCTGCCATTCATTCTGCTGGCAAGGATGTGGAGAAAGAGGAACACTCCTCCACTGCTGGTGGGATTGCAAGTTGGTACAACCACTCTGGAAATCAGTCTGGCAGTTCCTTAGAAGACTGGACATGACACTTCTGGAGGACCCTGTTATACAACTCCTGGGCATATACCCAGAGGATTCCCCACATGCAATAAGGACACATGCTCCACTATGTTCATAGCAGCCTTATTTATAATAGCCAGAAGCTGGGAAGAAGCCAGATGTCCCTCAAGGGAGAAATGGATACAGAAAATGTGGTATATTTATACTATTGAATACTACTCAGCTTTTAAAAACAGTGAATTCATGAAGTTCTTAGGCAAATGTGTGGAACTGGAAAATATCATTCTAAGTGAGGTAACCCAATCACGAAAGAACACACATGTTATGCACTCACTGATAAGTGGATATTAGCTCATAAGCTCTGAATACCCAAGACATAATCCCCATATCAAATAATGTTCAAGAAGAAGGAAGGAGAGGCCCCTCGTCCTGGAAGGGCTCGATGCAGCAGTATGGGGGAATACCAGGACAGGGAAGTGGGCAAGGTGTTGATTGGGGAACAGGGGGAGGAAAGAGGGCTTATGGGACTTTCAGGGAGGGGGAACAAGGAAAGGGAAAATAATTTGAAATGTAAATAAAGAATATATCTAATATATATTATAAAGTATATATATATTATAAAGTATATAAAGTATATATATATATACTTTACTATAATTTGAGGTGTGGATGTATATAGACTATTGCCAAATTTCTATATTTTAAGAGAAAGCAAATGATCTCTAAAAAATGTCATTATTTACTATAAAAAGGGAGTTCCCAATGGAAACTGTGAGAGGACTGTTGAGAACAGGCCTAGGGAATAATCTGAGATATACTACAAACCTCTGGGCACAGGGGAAAATTTCCTGAACAGAACACCAATAGCTTATGCTCTAAGATCAAGAATTGACAAATGGGACCTCATAAGATTACAAAGTTTCTGTAAGGTAAAAGACACTGTCCATTTTTTCCAGATAACTCAGGAGACAGCAGGTGTTGGCGAGGATGTGGAGAAAGAGGAACACTCCTTCACTGCTGGTGGGATTGTAAGATGGTACAACCACTCTGGAAATCAGTCTGGCAGTTCCTCAGAAAACTGGACATGACACTTCCTGAGGACCCTGCTATACCTCTCCTGGGCATATACCCAGAGGATTCCCCAGCATGTAATAAGGACACATGCTCCACTATGTTCATAGCAGCATATTTATAATAGCCAGAAACTGGAAAGAACCCAGATATACCTCAATGGAGGAATGGATACAGAAAATGTGGTATATATACACAATGGAGTACTATTCAGCAATTAAAACAATGAATTCATGAATTTTTTAGGCAAATGGATGGAACTGGAAAATATCATCCTAAGCGAGGTAACACAATCACAAAAGAATACACATGGAATGCAATCATTGATAAGTGGATATTAATTAGCCCTGAAGTCTGAATACTGAAGACACAATTAGCATATCAAATGATTCCCATGAAGAAGGAAGAAGAAGACCCTAATCCTGGAAAGGCTTGATCCAGCATTGTAGGGGAGTCCCAGGACAGAGAAAAGTGAGGGGAAACGATAGGAGAATGGATGGAGAGAAGAGGACTTATGGGACATATGGGGGGAGCTGGGAAAGGGAAAAGCTTTTAGAATGTAAACAAAGAATATAGAAAATTAAAAAAAAAAGACACTCAATAGGACAAAATGGAAACCAGAAAGTTGGGAAAAGATCTTTACCAACCCCTCATCTGATAGAGGGCTAATATCCAATGTATAGAAAGAACTCAAGAAGTTAAGACTCCAGAGAGACAAATAACCCTATTAAAAAATGAGGTACAGAGCTAAACAAAGAATTCTCAACTGAGGAATATTGAATGTCTAAGAAGCACCTAAAAAATGTTCAACATCCTTAGTCATCAGGAAAATGCAAATCAAAACAACCCTGAGATTTCACTTCACACCAGTCAGAATGGCTAAGATCAAAAACTCATCTTTTAAATATATGGTTCCCTATTAGCAATTTTAGAATCTCTGGGAGGAACTTTAGGAGCCAGGATTTAACTGAAGTAGTTCAGTCCCAGGGGTGTCAGGTTCTAGGCACATATCTGAGCTTCCCAACCCTTGTGAATGGGAACAGATGTCCTACACCACTGGTTCCCATTGTCACATGGACTAAATCTTCTGAAGCCATGTGGCAAATGCAATCTTTTCTCTTTCAAGTCATTTACGTCTGATATATAGGCTTTTGTGTCTTTGCTCACCCAGGATTATGTTTTATCATATAACCTGGAATATTTTATCTATTCTTGATCATTCCATTTGCCTTGGCTTTGTTTTCATTTTGTGCTTGTTTTTTGATTCATTGATTTTTGAGGCCTAGTCTACGGAGCCCTTGGGTTAACATTCTTCTACCCTCAACTTCCTGAGTGCTGGGTAGAAGTGTAGTACCACATATGCTTCGCATTTTTCAGTGTTGTAATCAGAGTACAGATCTTGTGCTAGCTGTGAACTTAGTGCTTTGCTGTAAAGACAAGCGGAAGTTCTGCTTCGCTTTATAGACTTGAGTAGCACGCTAGTATCTTTGATTATCAGTAAAGAGTCGAACTTATTTGCAAACTTGGAAAATTCAAAAGCTGAGCCTCAGCTCCATGAAGCCAATAATCCCCATATTTGCCCCAATGCAGATCTGTAGAATAATACCCATAAAAACCACATGGAACCTAGGGTATTTTTAAATTGAAATGTAAAACGTTTCACTTGAAACCTCGATAGAGGCAAAGTATACAATTAGTGGTACAGATGCAATTTGTGGCATATTATAAATATTGATATTGAAATAGGAAATGCTTTAACTCACCATGTTGGATGAATCTGAATGCTACCTAAATATCCTTGCAACTTTCCGCCAGCCATCACTCATTAAGACAATACATAAAGGAGCTTGTCTTTCCTAGAACTCAAATTGAAATTTTACATCTTCATCTTGTTGAACTTCTTCCATTCTGCCACCATCTCAATCTTTTGTTCAAATCTATTTCTATGCCTGGAGGAACTTTATTCATCACACTATTATACTTCTACACAACAAAATATACATAAATTGGCATTGGTTATTTTATTTTCTGTGGCTGCAAATCTTGAAGCATTTACAACACTTTCTGGATTGAGCAATCATTACCCAAAAAATGAAATCTTCTGACCTGACTACAATAATCTAAATATATTAGAAAGTTTGATGCCATCAAGAGAAAAATAGAAAACACATTTTAGTAATGAGTCATGTATCTACTGAAATAAATATCTTTATTGCTAGAATGAAACAATTCTTTTCAGGACTGGATCCTGTTTTTAAAACTGATGTGAACCATAAATAAGAAGATAAAGGCAATGTATTCATTATATCAGTTCCTCTTTGTTGTTTGAATTGCTTCCAAGTTATGTGCTAAAATCTTACCCAGGAATCTATTTTCACTGATAATCATCTGGCAACCCTAAAATCTGAATAAAGGATTTGAACACCTAACTTGCAAGAGTTTTGTGAGCCCTTCACTTTTCCAATACTAATCCTGCATAGCTTAGGGGTTTACCTTCATTTAGCATTTGAGATGCTTTCATATTCCCGGGCAATGCACTTGAGAAAAATTCTACCAGGAGACACAGTTTTCTTCTTTAAAGCAGGGGGAAGTGATGTTCTCAGGAGAGGTAGGAAAGAGAGATGGGTTTCTTTACTGGCTTGTTATGAAGTATTTCACGTTTTGTTTTCAAATGCGGTTCTGGACACTGTTCTCTTTCAAATCCAGCTGTGTTCTCATGTTTCATGAAATGGTAGCCTAGTGCATGCTCCAGTTTGAAGCTTGCTGCGCCAGTTCATTCAAGTTACTGCTAGATTTAGAGAATGAAAGTACCAGACGGCTAGTTCAATCAGATTTCATGTAAATAGTAAATGCATAGTTAGTATGCCTCATGAACTAACTCTGACATATATGCATCACAAAAGTATTCATGGTTTATGTGAAATTCAAATTGTTCTGTGTTTTACAAAGCAACCCAACATTTGTTTTTCCTAATGCAAAGTGTTCCTAGGACTCTTGGGAGGTGGTTTCTTCCATGTAGATGATGAAACTCCTCAAAGACAATATCATATCTACCTCATCTTTGCAGTTTTGATTGAGATCAGCATCTAGACAGCTAGCATGTATCAAGTAACATCTACTGCATTTTCAAACATATGAATGCTGGCTTTTAATAGGTATTCCACAGGTGATTACTGATGAGAATAGAATTAATCCAGTCTTGACTTCTGGACACTGGATTTCTAGACTGATCTTTCCATAGTATTTGGCATCCTCCATGAGAACAACCTGTTTGTTCCTGGCTGTTCTCGAGTCCTGTTTATACACTTAATTGCTAACATTCTTTTGCTCAGATACTTCCTTATTTAAGTCTATGTGCTCAGAAAGAGCCACTTCACTTGGTTTTATGCCCTTGCATGTAGAAGAACTTCCGAGGGTTACAGTGAATAAAATTCAAATGCTTCGCAACAGCTTACAAAGCTAAAGGAATCTTGTTGAGCACAGCTCACTCCATCCTTACTTCCTTTACTCACACCAGTTCTCACCTCAAGATTTGTGCTCTCTCTCTCTCTCTCTCTCTCTCTCTCTCTCTCTCTCTCTCTCTCTCTCTCTCTCTCTGGTTTTCTTGAGACAGGGTTTCTCTCTATAGCCCTAAGTTGTCCTAGAACTCACTCTGTAGACCAGGCTGGCCTCGAACTCAGAATTCCACCTGCCTCTGCCTCACAAGTGTTGGGATTAAAGGTGTGCGTCACCACTGCCCGGTGCAATATTCGTCTCTTATAACCTAAATATTTGCTCAAGATCTTCACATGTGACACTCCATTCATGCTACATCCTCAGAAGAGACCTTTTTTTCAATCATCCTGATGAGAATAGCTTCTCTCCCTGTCAATCTTTTTTGTTGTGACCAAACAATGGAATTTTTGCTGCACATGCTTGGGGAAAAGATTCAATGACTCTCTATGTGAGCTTGGCAGCTGACACAGTAGGAGGCTCAGAAGCATAGCTTTACTTTTATTTCTGCCTTTCAAATATCATAGGAGCTTGCTTGACTAGAGGCAAAGTAACACTTAAAATCCTAATTGTGAGAAAGTCAGTGGGTGGGGCCTCCTCCTTCAATTAAAGTAATCAAGATAGTCTCTCCCCACAGACAAGTCCATGGTGCATCCACCAGGTGATTCTAAACTCTGTTTAGTTGACAGCTAACACTAGCCATCACACCTGCTTAGTCATCTTTGGAAATAGCTTCAGGGAGACTCAAAGGTGTGTTAGGCTAGCCTTCTGGGTACTTCCCAATCTAATGAACTTGACAATAAAGATTAATCATAACAACTCTAATCAATAAGAGTTTGCATTCTCAAATGCAGTTTCCTGGACCCAAATTTAAGCTGCTTTACTCATTATAGATATATGACTATGCCTCATTTTTTATTACATGTACAGCAGAGGCAAAGGTTGTATGAATTTCTCCTGGGGAGATGTAAACAGATAGCTACTAAATATGGCTCTAGTGAAAGACGAAAGGAACAATTCCTTTTAGGTTCAGCTTGGTGAATATGTGAATCTATTTGGCATACTTACAGGAACATGGACAACTTTATAACAGCCACGTCCTCAAGGATGAGTCCCAGTATGGTTAATAATTTTCTCATAGATGCACAGGTGAACCCCACTTCTGTTGGCCTTCCACCATATATATATACTCTAGCACAGTGGCTCTCAACCTTCCTAATGCTGCAACGCTTTAATACAATTCCTCATGTTGTAGTGAACCCAACCATAAAATTATTTTGTTGCTACTTCATAACTGTGATTTTGAAACTCTTAGGAATTGTAATGCAAATATCTGATATGTAGGATATCTGATATGTGACTCCCCAAAGGAGTCTTGACATACATATTGAGAACCACTGCTCTAGCACATCCCAAGTCCCCCTCAACTAGGAAAGAGTTATATGCAGCTTGGAATATGACATAATGGAGTGACTGAACACTTAGGTGATGACCTAGGATTCTCCTCATCATTTGTTTCTATGAAGGAAGATCAAAGCATCACCTTGTCTGTGCCAGTATCACAGCTTCTCTAATTAAGGTGCTAGTAGCTTCGATGCTCAAAGGACAGAGTACATATTAGCACCTACTTCTTCGTGTCTGCTAATACTCTTATTGGGCCAGCTTATTATATTGGCTCAGTTGAGAAGTAGTAGCCTTTGACACATAGGATGTTCTGACTAATAAATCATCACCATGCATTGATTGCTAAAGTGACATTATATAATTGGACATACACAGTCGGGACATTTTCAATGAAAATCTACCCTTGGCTATGAATAGATTCAAAGTTTTGGTGCCAATTGGGTTCCCCAGGAGAGAGAGTATAAGATAAATGTGCACAAAGATTTGGAGGGAAAGCACTGGGGTAAATTGGGGCATCAGGTAAAAGAGGGGAGGAGGAGTGAAGAGGTGATATGGCCTGTAGTTACATTCATGGCCTCTTCCTTGTGCACCCCTAAAACTTTCTTGAATTAGATGAAGATGGTATGCTGTTTTTATGTAGGCATTGGACAAATATCTGATACAAGCTATACCTGAAAGAAAATGTGACCTTGGGTGAGGCTATTTATTTTATCACAGGCAATTTCTAAAGAGGGCTGACAGCTGAGGGCTACCTTCTCACAGTACTCCCAATATCTTCTTCTTCCTATTTTTCTTAAGGGCCATCCTTGTCTCTATTATCTGATCCTTGAGCACTATTACTTGAGTATCACTGACTCAGGTATCATATAGTTAAGATTTTATTGAAACATACATTTACTTTTTCTTTCTTTTTTTCATTTTTATTAGATATTTTCTTTATCTACATTTCAAATGTTATCCCCTTTCCTTGTTTCTCCTCCAACCCCCCCCCATCCTATTCCCCTCCCCCTGCTCCCTAACTCACCCACTCCTGCTTTCCTGCCTTGGCATTCTCCTGCACTGTGGCCACAGGCCCTCACAGGACCAAGTACCTCTCCTCTCATTGATGTCCAACAAGGCCATCCTCTGCTTGTAGCATATACAGATAGAGCCATGGGTCCTTCCATGTGTACTCTTTCGTTGGTGTTTTAGCCCCTAGGAGCTCTGGGGGGTACTGGTTGGTTCATATTGTTGTTCCTCCTATGGGGCTGCAAACCCCTTGGGTCCTTTCTCTAGTTCCTCCATTGGAGACCCTGTGCTCAGTCCAATGGTTGGCTGAAATCCATCTCTGTATTTGTCAGGCTCTGGAAGAGCCTCTCAGGAGACAGCTATATCAGGCTCCTTTCAGCAAGCACTTGTTGGCATCCACAATAGTGTCTGGGTTTGAAGACTGTATGGAATGGATCCCCAGGTGGGGCAGTCTCTGGATGGCCTTTCCTTCAGTCTGTGTTGCACACTTTTTCTCTGTATCTCCTCCAATGGGTATTTTGATCCCCCATTTAAAAAGGTCCAAAGTATCCACACTTTGGTCTTCCTTCTTGAGGTTCATGTGGTCTGTGAATTGTATCTTGGGGATTCCGAGCTTCTGGGCTAATATACACTTACCAGCTGGAGCATACTGTGTGGGTTCTTTTGTGATTGGATTACCTCACTCAGGATGATATTTGCTAGTGCCATCCATTTGCCTAAGAATTTCATGAATTCATCATTTTTAGTAGGTGTGTAGTACTCCATTGTGTAAATGTACCACATTTTCTGTATCCATTCCTCTGTTGAGGTATATCTGTGTTATTTCCAGCTTCTGGATATCATAAATAAGGTTGCTATGAACATAGTGGAGCATGTGTCCTTATTACATGTTGGAGCATTTTCTGGGTATGTGCCCAGGGGGGTATAGCTGGGTCCTCAGGTAGTCCTATATTCAAATTTTCTGAGGTACTGTCTAACTGATTTCCAGAGTGGTTGCACCAACTTGCAATCCCACCAGAAGTGGAGGAGTGTTTCTCTTTCCCCACATCCTCACAAGCACTGGCTATTACCTGAGTTTTTGATCTTAGCCATTCTGACTGGTATGAGGTGGAATGTCAGGGTTGTTTTGATTTGCATTTCCCTGATGACTAAGGATTTTGAACATTTCCTTAGGTGCTTCTCAGCCATTTGGTATTCCTCAGTTGAGAATTCTTTGTTTAGCTCGTTTCAGTAGGGTTATTTGTTTCTCTGGAGTCTAACTTCTTGAGTACTTTGTATATATTTGATATCATCTGGCATAACAAAAACCCCAGGATAGCAAAAACTCTTCTCAACAATAAAAGAACTTTGGGTGGAATCAGCATTCCTGACCTCAAGCTGTACTACAGAGCAATAGTGATAAAAACTGCATGGTGTTGGTTCAGTGATTGGTGCAAGTTGATCAATGGAATAGAATTGAAGACCCAGAAATGAACCCACACACCTATGGTCACTTGATCTTTAATAAAGGAGCTAGAACCATCCAGTGGAAAAAAGACAGCATTTTCATCAAATGGTGCTGGTTCAATTGGTGGTCAGCATGGAGAAGAATACAAATCGATCCATTCTTATTTCCCTGTACAAAGCTCAAGTCCAAATGGATCAATGACCTCCCCATAAAACCAGATACACTGAAACTAATATAAAAGTAAGTGGGGAAGAGCCTTGAGCACATGGGCACAGGGGAAAATTTCCTGAATCGAATAGCTTATGCTCTAAGATCAAGAATTGACAAATGAGACCTCATAAAATTGCAAAGCTTCTGTAAGGCAAAGGACACTGTCAGTATGACAAAACAGCAACCAACATACTTGGAAAAGATCTTTACTAATCCTACATCTGATAGAGGACTAATATCCAATATGTACAAAGAAACACACATTTAAACAATCAGATAATAGGGAAAAAATTCGACAGAGCCTTTTCTTTGGGCACTAGTAATCTTTTCTTACTTCTGAAGTTATGTTATCCTTCCTTAACAGAAGAGTTATGAGAACACATAGCCTTGTCCTCCTCTTTGTGTGTGTGCACGCATGTGCTCTGGTACAATCTAGAGTCTCTTTTGTGTCAAACATGCTTGCACTCTTGCTTTATTTGTCATTTCTAGTCAATGTTTGGTCATATTTTACTTTCTTGTTAACAAAAGGAAATACAAGGGAATTGACCTTCTTATGTTGTTTGCTATAGACTCAAACGATTATGTAAATGGGTAATTTGGGAGTCTGAGAGACCCTCAGCAACATAGGATATAGCCCTTGCTCTTTGATGTTCCCAGAACTTGAAGGTAATTACCTATAGCTGAAAACACCAGATATTTTGAACATATGACTTAAAGAAATTAAGCAGTAACTGGTATCCTCCTTAGGCTCTAGCAGAATCAGAACATGCTATGCAAGCTGTCAAAGCAAAGGAGCAATCATTGTCCTGCCTTGTAAAGCTTTGGAATCACCACAATGACTAGATAGGTGAGATAGCCAAAAATGGCGCAATGGTGGCACTTTTATCTTAGTGTCAACCAAATGCTGTCAAATTGCACTTTAAGGCCTGTTTAACAGGAGGAAAATCATGCCAGTGGCTAGAGATGTTACAGAGCAGAAAGTAGAACCTACTCTTGCCAGTTTCCAAAGACAATATGAGATTTCTTTTCTAAATATCTATCCATATACCCACAGATTATTTAAGCCTCACTCATCAAAGAACCTTCTTTTTGCAACAGATGGAAACTATTAAAGAGACCCATAACTATAGATTCCCCAACTGATTTATCTGTAACCCAACCCCTACACTTAAGGCTCAAGTAAACTCATGGAGGAGAGGCTATAGATAATGTAAAAGCCAGAGGAGCAGAACACCTGTTCATAGAGATGTGTGCTCTAGACATGGCAGGGTAAAAGTAGCCATGAGCTCCCAACATTATAGTTTTCTGAACAAACTAGCATAATGACAACACAAGTTGACATGGCAACATGGACAGGGGAAATTTCACAGGGTCCTACTCCTAGATAGAGAGCTACAGGTGTCCAATGGTTTTTAAGAGAGTGAGAATCAGTTTCTTCCAGGGAGAAGCTCCTGATAGGTTGTCCAATCCCTGGACACTTGTACTTACAAACAAAACTGAATGAATGCAATAGGCTACACACAATATATATGCATATAGCAATAATAATTTTAAAAAAGATTCTAAACTTGGGAGGCAGTTAGAGAGGGAGAGGTTTGAGTGACATAGATGAACTGTTCATGTGTGAAACTCTTACAAAAATCTATTTAAAAAATAAAATGAATACTTTTAAGCAGGAAAGATTACTCCAGGAACACAGTAAGTTGTAGGCTAGTGGGACAGACTTGATAGTCTTAGTATCTGGTATCAAGGTAGCAAGGGTGACTTGGAAACAGTGGGATGAATACTGCTCATTTGGTCCTCTGAGGATAACAAAGGAATGTCCTTATTTAAACACAGAACTTTTTGTGTCCAGTGTCTCCTGGGGTGTAAATTAATCACGGAACCAGTAATAGATCAAACTCCCATTTGTCTTCATATTAACTTGTTCCACCCAGGTCTGACATATCTTTAAGCCATAGAAATGCATTTTTCTCACCGGGGTTTCTAGTTAGTAAGAGCCCAGAGGCAAGAAAGAAGCTGTTATTACTCCCACCATAGTGTAGGTGATTGCTCTTACAAAATATGTATGATCAAGAGAAAATCTCAGAGATTAGTGATGCTAAAAAGAAAAGTTTTACATTTTCCCTGTTCTTTAGGACTTACTAGGGATTTCTTATTGTCTTCTTCTGACATAGATTGTGAAAGCTGAGAATTAATGACCCCCTTTTGATAGAAAAGAAATACACTTCCCAGAGTAGAGTAGATATGGTAATAACGGGTGCCAAGACAGCCAGATAACAAAGAGAATTATTGAGTACTGCAATATACTGTGGCTACACAGGACAGCCAGAGTTTGCGGTTAGTAATAGTACATGCTGTCTGTTCTCACCCCTAGATTTCATTTTTACTACTTCATTGCATACAGCTCTTATTCCCCAGCATTGGTCAGTACTTATATACTATCATAAGGTGTCTTTATCTGATTATAATAACCTGCTGGCTAGCACATAGGGCAGTGTGGACATTCTGGGTAACTTGTATTCTCTAGGAGTAGCCATTAGTCATTGTTGATAAGAGATGGAACCCCTTATCTGGTCATGGATGTCCTCATTGGGTGAAGCTCCAGCTGCCCACAATAATAAATATCTTGTTCATAACTCTGATTGGCTGCCATCTCTTTCTTTGTTTCATTTCCTATTCCTCTATGGATGTTTCCAGAATGAATTTCTCATATAAATAATTGCCACTATTGCCATGAACTCTTCCTCTGGAGAGTGGGAGCTTAATATACACTCTGTTGGGAGATGAAGTTGCATTAGCAAGTGTGAAGAAGGCTACAGGAAGACACACATGTGCTTCCAATTGTAATCTTTGTGCTTAATTCCTCTTTGTTATACCCAGTATCCTCTGTGATAAAGAAGGAATATTTACTTTGCTATAAACACTACACAGATGTTTCACTGTTTTATTGGCAAAATAATACATGTAGTGATGAATATAACTATGAACATGGCAGCCATGTTCTTTGTAGTAGGAATAAAAGGTGTACTTCTGATTTGTAGTATTCTAATAAGTTTGTGATAGAAGCACAGAGCTTTGATATGATGGATTCAGTAGCCTTATGAACTTAGTAACTTGACCTCTAAAGGTCTTTGTTAGTTTTAAAAGAAAAAAAGATCCAAAGTAATAGAATTGTGACTGTTTTCCAGATACTGATCATCTCAAAGGGCTCTCTTGTGTTAATAATGAAAATTCTCAACGTTCTTTATTTTTGTAACAGCTGCTTTCTGGTAGGAATACATTCTCCACAATTCCTTGTTTATTTCAAATATTGATTTTATGAGCACCAGCAATTGTCTCTATTGAGCCTTGCAACACTCCTTGGTATAGAGAAACTCCTAAGAACTGGAGGCAGAGAGGCTGTAGGCGTTAATAACTGGAGTAAAGTTCACTAAAGATCTGACTGTAGAACTGTAGCTGCCAGCTCATCCAGTCACCATGGACTAACATCTCATTCTCCTCCCTCCATCCTGCAAGAAAGTATTACACCAAGGGCTCCACCAGGTACTGGGCAAGGAAGAACACTGGCTTTAATCCTTTGAAAAAGTGTTGGAAAGGGTGCAGATAATATATCCCAATATTTCCATGTGAAAGCACTCTTCTATGTTGTCTCCTTTTCATCTGTCACGTGGAAACTTCGTGTCATATTCAGAGAAACAGTAACTAACACCAATAGTATTTGGTGTTGTTTGGTAACCATGTTCCGCTTAGAGAAGTTTTCCTTTCTGACTAATAATTGTTGAAGAAGTACATTTTTCTACACAGAAAGTCATAGACACGTGGAAGTAACATATTCTGAATAACAGGGCACCCTGGCTACCAGAACCTGCTGAGTTTGTGGAAAATAATGATTTCTGAAATTGTTTAAGAAGGACATCATTTTTTTTTAAACAAGGGCTCCACCTGGTATACAAAGGGGAGCAAAGGATTTGTGCCAGGGACTGAATGCCTGGTGAGGGAAATTAACGATGACTATGTATTCTTAAGCAGCCACATCTAACAGTGGGCACAAAGCTGGCCTTGGAGAAGGGCCATCTCAGAAGAAGGAGCTGACTGTACTCTTCGCCAACTCCAGTGGGCAGAGCTCATGGAAGGGAAGCTGAAACAGGGCAGTTGGGGAGGATAAAAGTAGAGAGAAAGGAGGCTATTAATTCAGTCTTTAAGAATAATTTGTGCTTTCACGCTGCAGCTGTTATTTAAGTTAAGGGAACCAAAGAGTGGAAAGAAAGGACAGAACCACAGCTCAGCTTCCAGAAGCATTAGCAATAAAGAACACAGATCTCCCTCTGTCATCTCATCATGAGGGTTTACTTGTTCACTGAATAATCCTGTCTGCTCTTTGCTTCTCTGAGAGCATATCTGATGCA
The DNA here is from genome assembly GCF_947179515.1 of Apodemus sylvaticus. Classification (NCBI taxonomy): domain Eukaryota; kingdom Metazoa; phylum Chordata; class Mammalia; order Rodentia; family Muridae; genus Apodemus; species Apodemus sylvaticus. Next base: position 6,438,096 of record NC_067495.1, on the reverse strand, counting down.
TTAAGCTATACTGCTGTGTTCTTCAGTCATGGGCAGGTAGTATATTTGTGTTTGAAAGAGAGCCCTGACTTGGACAGCTTATTTATTATACAGGGTGGCAAATGCTTCCTTAGCCAAGCTTTGTATCTCTTTTTTTCTGTTAGAGAGGTGCCCATATTAAGTTCAAAGATTGTTATATCTTTATATTTCTGCTGTACTGTTCATCATATTATTTAGACAAATATATTAGAAACATAAAATATCATAAGAGAAAAGTATGAATACTGACACAGCAAAAGATAGGAGGAATTTTGTGAGGTTTTAGATATCTTCATTCGAACAATCCCCATGCTTGGGTAAAAGCATCTTCAGAAATTAGTTACAGGCTCTACTGAAGCATGATGGTATGGGCCAGCAATATCAGCACTGTAGAAGCAGAGACAGGAGGATTACAAGTTGGAGACCAGAATGGATGGACTACACTGTGTGACAATGTGAGACCTAGGCTCAAATATAAAGTAAAACACAGCATGAAAGAAATATTTACCAAGAAGCTGCCACATTGGAAGCTGTATGAAGTTTGAACCCTTTGTTAACAGAAGATTTCATATGGAAGTGGTTCAGTTAGAGGTCAGAATTTTCTAGAATGCATTTGGAGTGACCTGTATATTCTGTGGTACTTTGTCATGTGACTACCTTATATAAAATTCTACTTCTGGGTACTTAGCAGGGCACAAGAAACACCAAATTCCAGTGTGTAGTGAGCATGTTTATTTAACATACTTTCAGAGAGACCTACATTGCTCAATATAATTTCTGTAATGCTGGAGATACACTAGAGGTGTGCTTTTCAGTACATACTCACTAGCTACATGTTTGTACTACATGTAGCACTTGAAATAAAGCTAGGTTAACTGAAGAATGGAATTTAGATTTCATCTGATTTAAATTTAAATTGCTACATATGCCTAGAGGCTACTGTGTTTCACAGTACATCATCTGACCTTGGAAATTTTTTTTAAATGGAATAATTGACAATGTTTATTGTTAATGTGAAAGAGAAGCCTATTGACTTTGGATCATCCATTGTTTACTTGTACTTATTGCCTTATTGGTAGACTTCCATTGTTTTCTTTTACAGCTTCCAGACAGTATACTTACCTCCCAAAGTTTTATCTTAGCTTGGATAATAGTGAGTATCTGGAGTTTTTCCAAATAATAAAATATTTCCTTGAAGACAAGACATTCTCTAGACACTACTATATTAATAAGACTGGGCTTCTTAAGCAGAAATAATAGCAGCCTTTCCTTCAGCAATCCCTAGGAATGACATCTAGTGGTTTGAATATATTAAATGTCAGATCACTCTGTCCCCACTCCAGGAAGATCTTATATATACATATTTTTAATTTGTTGTCTTTGATCAATAACAAAAGGGAACTGGATTGAAATCCCATGTGAGCCTCCTTAGAATTTAAAGCTCACTTTCCTGAGACAGAAGTAGGCAAGATAAAGTCAAAGGCAAGAAAATGAACACAAACACAATTAGGGCAGACAAGCCCTTGAGTCAAGTCATGTGTAATTTCCAATAGAAAAAGATTTAATTATGCCATCAGACTAAAATCACTTATTAAGTGCCCATTTATATGTGATACTGGACTGAGAAGATATACAGAAAAAGCCAGACTTGGTCTCAGTCCACTAGAAAGATAATAATGAAACAGAAGGATATTCAGGATGGGAATTAAATACATTAATGAATATTTACATGCAGTGCAAATGTAGCCCCCACAGAGCAGCTTTGAAACTCAAGTAACTAGAGAACAAGCTCTGGACTGTTCTTCCTTGGATGCATTGGATTCAGAAAGCAAAGGGAGGATGAAAAAGTCTGTTTGGATCTATTATTCTCTATGGCGAATGTGAAAATAACATGTATGACCAAACCATGTGAGTTTTAAGGGGTGTGGGGCAGGAAAAGAGGCTACAATTTATGCAGTCTGGAAGCTATTCCAGAGTCCACCAGAGAGACCCAAGCCCAGTGTGTGCTTCTCTCCACAGCATATATTAATATAAGTCACAGAGGGTGCATGGAAGAGAAATAAGATGAATCAAGCATGCAGCAAAAATGCATTGTCAGAATCTCAGCTGGGAGTGGGCAAGGGCATAGAAGCAACAGTAAAGAAATAATAGAGGAAACGTGATAGGAAAGTATGAGGCTTAAGACTCTGAAGTCAACAGGATGAATCCAAAGGTTTGCCTAAAAGGGGCTGAGAGTACAGAGTATCTATGAAGTACAAAAGTAGCTAGATAGATGGGGCAAATAAAAGATGAACAAAAATGGGGAGCTATTTGGGCTCACACTGTAGAACAGCTTGAGCAGTTTGAAGTTTGCTTTTGAGCTGGCACTTTCTTTCTTGCATTGATAAAATCTGAAAAGTTGTATTTGTCAAGGAGATCAAAACTACTGATGACTTAATAGGAAAGAGACCCATAGACTCAGCAGTGCACACACCTTTGAGCACCTAGAGCACTAGGATAAACCACATCCAAACCAAATTACCATTTTCAAGAGATTATGGAGAGGGAGTTAAACTTATGGAAGCAAAGAAGTGGATGATAGCTGACATGGCTTGGGTAGCAAGGCAATGTGGAGCTGCTCCTCTGTAGATAGTAACCTCAGTAATGCAAGAGCAGTAAGTACTAGAGATCTGTACACTATACATATAGTTATACTACTACATTTATACTTTAAAATGTTAAGAAAGTGAACTTCAAGTTAGTCTTTTAGAAATTGAACAGAGATTGTACAGAAAAGCATAGAACACTTCACAATACAGATATATGGAGGCACTAAATTTCAGCATTTCCAAAAGTTTATTTAATTTTATGATTATAATCACAAATACAAAGATGCTATCCCACCTATAGGACAACTGCACACAGCATAAGACATGAATATAGGCAGAGAAGCAGTTGGAAAAAAAGAGGTCTGTTTGCATGGAATGCATGGAATACAGATAAGATAGGGTAAGAGGAGCAATTCTAGGTCTAAAATTTTGAAGGTGGGTTGGTGTCCCATCCCTGTCAAAAAGAAATACAGGGACAAAAAATGGAGCAGAGACTAAAGGAATGGCTTTGCAGTGACCAGTTCAACTTGGGATCCATGCCATGAGCAGGCCACAAACCCTGACACCATTACTGAAGCTATATTGTGCTTGTAGACAGGAGTCTAGGATGGATGTCCTCTGAGAGGCTCTACTAACAGCTGACTGAGACAGAAGCATTCAACTGATCTTGAGCACCTCAAGGGAAGAGTTAGGGGAAGGACTGAAAGAGCTGAAGGGGATGGCAACCACATAGGAAAACCAACAGTTTCAATTAACCTGGACCTCTGAGAACTCCCAGAGACTTAGCCACCAACTAAAGAGCATACATGTGCTGGTCCAAGGCCCCTGGCACATACATAGTAAAGGACTGCCTTGTTTAGCCTTAGTGGGAGAGGATGTGCCTAATCCTGTAGAGACTTGATGCCCCAGGGAAGGAGGATGCCCAGGGTGGCAGAGTACCCTCTCAGAGGTGAAGGGGAGGAGGGATGTGGTGAAGAATTCTGGAAGAGGGGACTGGAAGGAGGGCAATATTTGGGATGTAAATAAATAAAATAATTTAAAATGATTAAAAATAGCTATTAAAAACATGTATTCCAACAAAATAAACATTTTAATATAAGTTTAAAAGAAAAATTAAGGATCCCTTCTACTCCTCCCTCCTCTTCTGCCACCACCTGCCCTGTTTGTTCCAATGTGGTAGACCTGTGCCAGTTCTGCCATAGGGAAGACCCTATTTCCTGGTACTTTTTAGAGAACCAGTAGCACCCAGGGCTTTCAGTAAGAACCATCTCCCGCCTCTGGAGGCCCAGAGCCACTGGTTGAGACTTACTACCCAGCAACCATCAAAACCTGCCTTCCCTCCAGATTACCACTCCCCTTCCATCCCTTCTACTCCTCCCTCCTCCTCTGCTACTGTCTGGCTCTTTCATTCAGCAGCACCCAGGGCATTCAAAAACAAGCAGCACTCAGCGGGCATTCGAGAACCAGAAGCACAGGGGACATTTGAGAACCAGCAGCCTGCAGGGCATTCGATCCTTGCCAAGTCTGCCACAGGAAAGACCTCATCTCCTGATACTTCCTGGAGAACCAGCTATATGCAGGGCATTAAGAGAAAGGGACTCCCAGGAGTACAGATACAGAGACCTGCATGACACAGAAGCCACAGTCAGAGACAGAAAGACAAGCTAACACCAGAGATAACTAGATGGCCAAAGGCAAACACAAGATCATTACCAACAGAAAACAAGGCAACATGGCACCATCAGAACCCAGTTCTCCTACAACAGCAAATACTGTGTATTCCATCATATCGGAAAAGCAAGAGCTGGATTTAAAATCACATCTCATGATGCCGATAGAGGACTTCAGGATGAACATAAATAGCTCCCTTAAAGAAATACAGGAGAACATGGGTAAATAGGTAGAAGCCCTTAAAAAGGAGACACAAAATCCCTTAAAGAAATACAGGTGATCATGTAGAAGCCCTTAAAGAGAACCACAAAAATCCCATAGGGAATTACGGGAGAAAATGGGTCAACAGACAGAAGCCCTTAAAGAGGACTCACAAAAATCCCTACAAGAAACACAGGAGAACATGGGTCAACAGGTAGAAGCCCTTAAAAAGGAAACACAAACGTCCCATAAAAATTTTCAGGAAAAAAAAAATGAAGGAACTGAACAAAACTATCCAGAATCTAAAAATGGAATTAGAAACAGTAAAGAAATCGCAAAGGGAGATAGAAAGTCTCTGGAGATAAAAAACCCTGGAAAGAAATTAGGAGTCAACAACAGAATACAAGAGATAGAAAAAAGAATCTCAGATGCTGAAGATTCCATAGAAAACATTGACTCACCAGTCAAAGAAAATGCAAAATGCAAAAAGTTTGTAACCCAAAACATCCAGGAAATCCAGGACACAATGAGAAGACCAAACCTAAGAATTATAGAAGAGAGCAAAGATTTACATCTTAAAGAGCCAGTAAATATTTTCAGCAAAATTATAGAAGAAAACTTCCCTAACCTAAAGAAAGAGATGTCCATGAACATATAAGAAGCCTACTGAACTGCAAACAGACTGGACCAGACCAGAAAGTCCTCCTGACATATAATAAACAAAGCACCAAATTCATTAAAGAAAGAAAGAATTTTAAAAGCAGTAAGGGAAAAGGGGCAAGTAATATATAATGGCAGACCTATAAGAATAGAACCAGAATTCTCAGCAGAAACTATGAAATCTAGAAGAGCCTGGGCAGATGTCATACAGATCCTAAGAAAACATAAATGTCAGCTCATCAAAACTTTCAGTTACCATAGATAGAGAAACCAAGATATTCCATGACAAAAGCAAATTTACACAATATCTATCCACAAATCCAGCTCTACAAAGGATAATGGGTGGAAAATATGAACACAAGGCGGGAAACTACACCTTAGAAAAAGCAATAAAGTAATATTTCAACAAACCCAAGACAGCTACACAAACAGAATTTCACCTTTAACAAAGAATCACTTTTCCTTAATATCTCTTAACATCAATGGTCTCAATTCACCAATAAAAAGATGTAGACTAACAGACCGGATACTTAACAGGACCCAACATTTTGTTGCATACCAGAAACCCACCTCAGTGACAAAGACAGTCACTCCTTCAGAGTCAAAGGTTGGAAAACAATTTTCCAAGCAAATTGTTGCAAGAAACAAGCTGAAGTGGCCATTCTTATATCGGATAAAATTTACTTTCAACCCAAAGTTGTCAGAAAAGATAAGAAGGGATACTTCATAATGGTCAAAGGGAAAGTCTACAAAGATGAACTCTCCATTCAGAACATCTATGCTCTGAACACAAGGACACCAACTTTCATAAAAAAAACTTTACTAAAGCTCAAAGCACACATTACATCCCACACAATAATAGTGGGAGATTTAAACACCCCACTCTCAAAAATGGACAAATCATAGAAACAGAAACTAAGCAGAGACACAGTGAAACTAACTGAAGTTATAGACCTAACAGATCTAACAGATATTTATAGAACATTCCACCCTAAAGCAAAAGAATATACCTTCTTCTTAGCACCTCATGGAACCTTCTCTAAAATTGACCATATAATTGGTCATAAAACAGGCTTCAACAGATACAGAAATATTGAAATTATTCCATGCACCTTATCAGATCACCACAGCCTAAGGCTGGTCTTAAGTTCAAACAAAAACAGTGGAAAGCACACATATACATGGACTTTGAACAATGCTCTTCTCAATGATAATTTGGTCACAGAAGAAATAAAGAAAGAAATTAAAGCCTTTTTATAATTTAAAGAAAATGAAGACACATCATATCAAAAGTTATGGGACACAATGAAAGAAGTGCTAAGAGAAAAACTCATAGCTCTGAGTGCCTCCAAAAAGAAAAGGAAGAGAGCATACACTAACAGCTTGACAGTGCACTTGAAAGCTCTAGAACAAAAAGAAGCAAACACACCCAAGAGGAAGAGACAGCAGGAAATAGTCAAACTCATGGCTGAAATCAACCAAATAGAAACAAAAAGGACTATATAAAGAATCAAGAAAACCAGAAGCTGGTTCTTTGAGAAAATCAACAAGATAGATATACCCTTAGCCAGACTAACCAGAGGGCTCAGAGGCACTACCCAAATTAATAAAATCAGAAATGAAAAAGGAGATATAACAACAGAAACTTTGGAAATTCAAAAATCATCAGATCCTTCTACAAGAGCTAACATTCAACAAAACTGGAAAATCTGGATGATATGCACAATTTTCTAGATACATACCAGGTGCCAATATTAAAACAGGATCATATAAACCATCTAAATAGTCCCATAAGTCCTGAGGAAATAGAAGCAGTTGCTAATAGTCTCACAACAACAACAACAACAACAACAACAACAACAACAAATCCCAGGAATAAATGTGTTTAGTGGGGAATTCTATCAGATCTTCAAAATGAGCTAATATCGATACTCTTCAAACTAATCCATGAAATAGAAACTCAAGGAAAACTCTAACTCATTCTATGAAGCCACAATAACACATACCTAAACCAGACAGAGACCAAACAAGGAAAGAGAAATTCAGACCAATCTCCCTCATGAACATTGATACAAAAATACTCAACAATATTCTGGCCAACCGAATCCAAGAATGCATCAAAACCATCATTCACCACGATCAAGTTGGCTTCATCCCAGGGATGCAGGATGGTTCAACATATGGAAATCCAACAATGTGATCCACTACATAAACAAACTCAAGGAAAAAAGCCACATGGTCATTTCATTAGATGTTGAAAAGGCTTTGGACAAAATCTAGCATCCCTTCTTGATAAAAGTCTTGAAGAGAGCTGGAATTCAAGGCCCATACCTAAACATAGTAAAAACAATATACTGCAAACTGGTAGCCAACATCAAACTAAATGGAGAGAAACTTGAAGCAATCCCACTAAAATTGGGGACCAGACAAGGCTCCCCACTATTTCCCTATCTATTCAATATAGTACTTAAAGGCCTAGACAGAGCAATTAGACAACAAAAGGATGTCAAAGGTACACAAATTGGAAAGGAAGAAGTCAAAATATCACTATTTGCAGATGATATGATCGCATACATAAGCAACCCCAAAACTTCCACCAGAGAACTCCTAAAGCTGATAAACAACTTCAGCAAAGTGGCTGGATATAAAATTAATTCTATCAAATCAGTAGCCTTCTTCTGCTCAAAGGATAAACAAGTTGAGAAAGAAATTAGGGAAATGACATCCTTCACAATACTCACAAATAATATTACATACCTTGGTGTGACTCTAACCAAACAAGTGAAAGATCTGTATGACAAGAACTTCAAGCCTCTGAAGAAAGAAATCAAAGATCTCAGAAGATGGAAAGATCTCCCATACTCATGGATTGGCAGGATTAATATAGTAAAAATGGCTGTCTTGCTGAAAGCAATCTACAGATTCAATGCAATCCCCATCAAAGTCCCAAATCAATTCTTCATAGATCCTAGGAAGACCAATTCTCAAATTATTCTGGAATAACAAAAAACCCAGGATAGCAAAAACTATTCTCGACAACTAAAGATCTCATGGGGAATCATCATCCCTGACCTCAGGGTCTACTACAGAGCAATAGTGATAAAAACTGTTCGGTATTGGTATGGAGACAGGCAGGAAGATCAGTGGAATAGAATTGAAGACCCAGAAAAGAATCCACTAGTATGTTCACTTGATATTTGACAAATGAGCTAAAAAACATTTGGTGGAAAAAAGACAGCATTTTTAACAAATGGTGCTGGATCAACTGGAGGTCTGCATGCAGAAAAATGCAATTTGATCCATTCTTATCTCCTTGTACAAAGCTCAAGTCCAAGTGGATCAAGAACCTAGACATAAAACCAGACAACACTGAAGCTTAAATAGGAGAAAGTGGGGAAGAATCTTGAACACATGGGCACAGGATAAAAGTTCCTGAATAGAACACCAATGGCCTATGCTCAAAGAACAAGAATCAACAAATGGGACCTCATAAAACTGCAAAGCTTCTGTAAGGCAAAGTACATGGTCAATAAGACAAAAGAGCAACCAACAAATTGGGAAAAGATCTTTACCAATCTTATAGCCGATAGAGGGCTAATATCCAATATATACAAAGAACTCAAGAAGTTAGACTCCAGAGAGTCAAATACCCCTATTTTTTTATTGATATATTTTTAATTTACATTTCAAATGATTTCCCCTTTTCTGGGTCCCCACTCCCCGCAAGTCCCATAAGCCCTCTTCCCTCCCCCTGTTCCTCCATCTACCCCTTCCCCGCTTCCCTGTTCTGGAATTCCCCTATACTCTTGCACTGAGTCTTTCCAGAACCAGGGGCCACTCCTCCATTCTTTTTGGACATCATTTAATATGTGGATTGTGTCGTGGGTATTCAAAGTTTCTAGGCTAATATCCACTTCTCAGTGAGTGCATACCATGATTGATCTTTTGAGACTGGGTTACCTCACTTAGTATGATGTTCTCCAGCTCCATCCATTTGTCTAAGAATTTCATGAATTCATTGTTTCTAATGGCTGAATAGTATTCCATTGTGTAAATATACCACATTTTTTGTATCCATTCCTCCGTTGAAGGACACCTGGGTTCTTTCCAGCTTCTGGCTACTACAAATAGGGCTGCTATGAACATAGTAGAGCATGTGTCCTTATTGCATGCTGAAGAATCCTCTGGGTATATGCCCAGGAGTGGTATAACAGGGTCCTCAGGAAGTGTCATGCCCAGTTTTCTGAGGAACCTCCAGAATGATTTCCAAAGTGATTGCACCATCTTCCAATCCCACCAGCAGTGGAGAAGTGTTCCTCTTTCTCCACATTCTCGCCAACACCTGCTGTCTCCTGAGTTTTTGACTTTAGCCATTCTGACTGGTGTGAGGTGAAATCTCAGGGTTGTTTTGATTTGCATTTCCCTAATGATTAATGATGTTGAACATTTCTTAAGGTGTTTCTCAGCCCTCTGAAGTTCTTCATGTGAAAATACTTTGTTTAGTTCCGTACCCCACTTTTTAATGGGGTTATTTGGTTCTCTGGGTTCTACCTTATTGAGTTCTTTGTATATATTAGATATTAGCCCTCTGTCAGATTTAGGGTTGGTAAAGATCCTTTCCCAATCTGTTGGTTGACATTTTGTCCTTTTGACAGTGTCCTTTGCCTTGCAGAAACTTTGTAGTTTTATGAGGTCCCATTTGTCAATTCTTGATCTTAGAGCATAAGCTATTGGTGTTCTATTCAGGAACTTTTCTCCTGTGCCCATGTCAAGGGTCTTCCCCAGTTTCTTTTCTGTTAGTTTCAGTGTGTCAGGTTTTATGTGGAGGTCCTTGATCCACTTGGAGTTCAGCTTAGTACAAGGAGATAGGAATGGATTGATTTCCATTCTTCTGCATGCTGACCTCCAGTTGAACCAGCACCATTTTTTGAAAAGACTATCTTTTTTTCCACTGGATGCTTTCAGTTCCTTTGTCAAAGATCAAGTGACCATAGGTGTGTTGGTTAATTTCTGGGTCTTCAATCCTATTCCATCGATAGGCTTGCCTGACATTGTACCAATACCATGCAGTTTTTATTACTATTGTTCTGTAGTAAAGTTTGAGGTCTGGGATACTGAATCCCCCTGAAGTTCTTTTACTGTTGAGAATAGTTTTAGCTATCCTGGGGTTTTTGTTATTCCAGATGAATTTGAGAATCGCTCTTTCTAGCTCTATGAAGAACTGGGTTGGGATTTTTATGGGGATAGCATTGAATCTGTAGATCTAGCATTGATCATTGGCAAGATGACCATTTTAACTATATTAATCCTGCCAATCCATGAGCATGGAAGATCTTCTTAGATTTCCTTCTTCAGAGATCTGAAGTTCTTGTCATATAGATCTTTTACTTGTTTGGTTAGAGCCACCCCAAGATACTTTATGCTGTTTGTAGCTATTGTGAAGGGAGTCATTTCCCTAATTTCTTCCTCAGTCTGCTTATCCTTTGAATATATAAAGGCTACTGATTTGCTTGCGTTGATTTTGTAGCCAACCACTTTTTTTAAATTTATTGATATATTTATTTACATTTCAAATGATTTCCCCTTTTCTGGACCCCCACTCTCCCCGAAAGTCCCATCAGTCCCCTTCCCTCCCCCTGTTTTCCCACCCAACCCTTCCCACTTCCCTGTTCTGATTTTGCTCTATACTGCTTCACTGAAGATTTCTCACTTCTATGTTAACATGATTACTGGTGTTCAGGTTCTATTTAGGGAACGATATTGTATCATGGTTCATTCCCTGTCATTTCTAGGAGACAAAGTAATCACATCAGACTTCCAGGTCGTCTGGCATTTAGAATCATTCTATTCCCTCCTCTGACATGTTTCTTGAGCCTTGGATGTGGGAGCTGTGTGGTAGATGGATCTAAGGTACCCCTGATCTGTTGTTTTTTATATTTTGACCAGTTGTGTTATGTTGCAACAGTCTATATCTGCTTTAAAGAGGAACTTCTCTGATGAAGGCTGAGAGCTATACTTAACCAATGAGTATAAGGGCATATACTTAGAATGCAATTATACTGATTTAGTAAAATGGCAGTAGTGAGTTTACCCCTATGATTCTTGACCTCACTAACCCCAGGAAGATGGGTAAATTTCCAGTACTGATTTTCCTCCTGTTGAGCAAGCCTTAAGTCCAATTAGATAGCTGATCGTTATTGTCAAGAAGATATGGGTACCACTATTGGGCCTTAAAGGATATCTTGCCACGCCAATAATTATTATGATTCATGGGCATCAGCTGGATAGGACTGTGAGTTGTTTCATTCCATGAAAACTTGTATAATACCTTTGAGTACTATGAAACCTTGTCCTCAGGTAGGATTTCACATGAAATCCAGCTCAGATCATCTGAGTCCTGTGTCCAAAGTACATGGTGTGTTCAGCAATAGAAAATTATATTCAACTTCTGGGAGGAACCCAACTGTGACAGCAACGTTCTAGATTGTTTTAGGAGTCTCTTGAACAGCTCTCAGGGAGTTTTCATACCCAGTACTGGTTTTGCTCCATGGTGTACGGAAACAGCTATGGTATCTATAGAAAATCTGCACACAACATAAGACATCGATAGAGGAGGAGAAGCAGTTGGAAAAAGAGGCTGAATGCATAGGATGCATGGAATAGGATAAGATAGGATACAAGGAACAATTCTGGATCTTGTGGGTAAGGTGCCTCTTGGAGATAGACTAATATTGTCAGTGCAAGTGGGAAATTTTTGGTAAATAAAGAAAATAATGTGATTCCTTATGATCTTTTCAAACATCTTTAGTTATATTTTTCACTACCCTTTTTTTATTGACTTCTCTCTCCTCTCTAGTTAAACTCCTCTATATTTTCCCATTTTTTCCTTTCATATCACTAGTATTTGTAGAAATAAGGTTAAATATTCTTACTGCACATGCACATACAGGTATGTCGATATGAACAATAAAATACATTATTGCCTTAAGTGTAACCCTTTGTTGTAGAGCAGTTTGTACGAAGATTGAAACATTCCATCCTGCAGGGAAGCTTTTTAAGACAGAAGGTAAACAACTCAAAATAGCTTTCAGGAACTGCCTGAAACTGACCAGATTCACTATTTCCCTCCCTCTCAGAATAAGCAAAAAGGAGGCTGAGATTCCCTCTCAGACAAGAAAATCACAAAGACTCATAGATAAGACTAGCTGCTTGGAAAAGGCAGAAACCAACAGAGTTTCCTGAAAGAGGTGTAGCCAAGCTGAGTCACTTGGGAAGGTCACACTTTAATCTGTTGAGCTGCCTCCAGGCTGTTCAATGTATTCTAGCTTCCCAGCTTTGATGAGCTGTCTCCCTGCTGGGTGGGCTTTGGTGATGCAGTTGCCTTTGAGTCATTTCTACTCCTGTAAGTAAACTCTCACCTATATTTGTCTAAGTAACTCCAGTAAAACTCATTAGTTTACCAAGTTGAATTTTGGTAGTATCTGTACTTTGCTTTGTTGAGGGCTCCCTGTCTAGGATGAAAAGACATATGTATTATGTTTCCCCAGGGAAAGTATTGTCACATAACATGCTTGGTCTGTTTTTCACTTGAACCTTTGTTTCCCTATCCAGCCTGTCCTTTCAAAGTTGCAATGGCATTGTTTTGAGTACTGTGGTGTACACTCCTGCTAATTCCTATTACCTTCTGGGATCTTAACTTCATTGTGATTCCATCTAAAAAGTCTTCCTCACCTTAGAATAGATTAGTAGTCATAGCACTCTGTGATTCCACTCATAATACTTACCATACTTCTTTTCAATTGCTTATTAAAATATTTCTGTCCTTGCTAGACTGGAATTTACTTGTTCTCAATATGTAATATTACTTACTTTCTGCATATTGTGAACTTTCAAAGCGATCTGAAGAAACACATATAAAAAGCCAATTTATATATTCATTATATAGCTTTATAGTTTGTTAACATAGTACAATAATCAAAGAAATAAACTTTGCAGTATGCTTTTAACAAATTACATGGCACTTAGTGTTAAAAGATGTCTGTGTACAACTAATGAGTAATGGCTATGACCTTCAGTGGATTGTGCAACCTTCATGGAGGAATAAATTAACTTGAGAAGATTGAAGAGAGTGGAGAAGACAAGTTCATAGGAACAAAGAGGTAGGCCAAAATTCCTACCATGCAAATATTCAAGTAATCTTCAAGAAGGCATGAAAGATAAACATAGGAAGAGAAAAGGAAATAAAAATAAAACATAATAAAATTGCCTAAGTCTCTCCCTGAAAACCGGCTGTCAGCCAGGGAAACAGGTAGGCAATTTTCATTTTCCTTCTCATTCCTCCAATTCTAATTATCCCCCTCTTTATAGAAGACCACCTACTATTGTCTTTTTTGCTTTGTACTCCCACTCCCAGGGGTCAAGCAGATCCTCTCCTAAAGCCTTCCTTCTTCATCCCATCCCTTCATCACATATGCTGACAACTGAGGCAGTCTAGGATGCCTTTCCCGGGAAATCCACTGGTCACAGTAGCCAGGGAATCAGCTAGGCAATTTGTATTCCCCATTGTATCTTTCAATTCCAATTTCTTATTCCTATGCCAACCTTGGTACCAGACCTGATGTGTCCTCTCCTTCTCTGCCACTATTCTAAAGGGACTAAAGCATCTTCTACAGAATTTATTCTTAGTTCCATCCCTTTGACATATCTACTAGCATCACAGACATTCTCTTTTTGGAAACCCACTTGCCATTCCAGCCAGGGAATCTTGGCATACCTTGCTTTTCTCTTTCCCATGGATCCTCTTATCCTTCTTCCCTTCTAGCCTATTCCAGATCCTATATGCTAGCTCCCAATACCTAGATGCAAGTTCTATCTGTGATCCTCAGTGGCAGTGACTCAGAAGCACTCTCTACCAGAAAAATCAGAGTTACCATATGCTCTTTTTTTAAATTTTTTATTCGATATATTTTTATTTACATTTCAAATGATTTCCCCTTTTCTAGACCCCTACTCCCCGAAAGTCCCATTAGCCCCCTTCCCTCCCCCTGTTTTCCCACCCAACACTTCCCACTTCCCTGTTCTGGTTTTGCCCTATACTGATTCACTGAGTCTTTCCTGAACAATGGGCCACTCCTCCGTTCTTCTTGTACCTCATTTGATGTGTGGATTATGTTTTGGGTATTCCAGTTTTCTAGGTTAACACCCACTTATTAGTGAGTGCATACCATGGTTCACCTTTTGAGTCTGGGTTACCTCACTTAGTATGATGTTCTCCAGCTCCATCCATTTGCCTAAAAATTTCATGAATTCATTGTTTCTAATGGCTGAATAGTACTCCATTGTGTAGATATACCACATTTTTTTTTTGCATCCACTCTTCTGTTGAGGGATACCTGGGTTCTTTCCAGCATCTGGCAATTATAAATAGGGCTGCTATGAACATAGTGGAACATGTATCCTTATTACATTCTGGGGAATCTTTTGGGTATATGCCCAGGAGTGGTATAGCAGGATCTTCTGGAAGTGAGGTGCCCAGTTTTTGGAGGAACCGCCAGACTGATTTCCAGAGTGGTTGTACCAATTTGCAACCCCACCAGCAGTGGAGGAGTGTTCCTCTTTCTCCACATCCTTGCCAACATCTGCTGTCTCCTGAATTTTTAATCTTAGCCATTCTGACTGGTGTAAGGTGAAATCTCAGGGTTGTTTTGATTTGCATTTCCCTAATGACTAATGAAGTTGAGCATTTTTTTAGATGCTTCTCCACCATCCGAAGTTCTTCAGGTGAAAATTGTTTGTTTAACTCTGTACTCCATTTTTTAATAAGTTATTTGATTTTCTGGAGTCTAACTTCTTGAGTTCTTTATATATATTGGATATTAGCCCTCTATCTGATGTAGGGTTGGTGAAGATCTTTTCCCAATTTGTTGGTTGCCGATTTACCCTTTTGATGGTGTCCTTTGCCTTACAGAAACTTTGTAATTTTATGAGGTCCTATTTGTCAATTCTTGATCTTAGAGCCTAAGCTATTGGTGTTCTGTTCAGGAATTTTCCCCCTGTCCGATGTCCTCAAGGGTCTTCCCCAGTTTCTTTTGTATTAGCTTCAGAGTGTCTGGCTTTATGTGGAGGTCCTTGATCCATTTGGAGTTGAACTTAGTACAAGGAGACAAGGATGGATCAATTCGCATTCTTCTGCTTGCTGACCTCCAGTTGAACCAGCACCATTTGTTGAAAAGGCTATCTTTTTTCCATTGGATGTTTTCAGCCCCTTTGTCGAGGATCAAGTGGCCATAGGTGTATGGGTTCATTTCTGGATCTTCAATCCTGTTTCATTGATCCGCCTGCCTGTCACTGTACCAATACCATGCAGTTTTTAACACTATTGCTCTGTAGTATTGCTTGAGGTCAGGGATACTGATTTCCCCCAGAATTTCTTTAAGAGATTTTTGTGTTTCCTCTTTCATGACTTCTGCCTCTTGACTCAAGTTCTCCTGCATTTCTTTAAGGTTTTTTTTTTGTGTGTGTGTGTGTGTGTGTGTGTTTCTTCTTTTTTGGCTTCTATATCTTGAGCCTTATTCTCCTGCATTTCTTTAAGTGATTTTTGTGTTTCCTTTATACAGGTTTCTAGCTTATTCATGTTCCCCTCTATTTCTTTAAGAGATTCATTTATGTCCTTTTTGTGTTCTAGCAGCATCATGACCAGTGATTTTAAAGCCAAATCTTGTTACTCTGGTGTGTTGGCATAACCAGGATTTGCTGATGTTGGAGAGTTTGGTTCAGACGCTGCCATATTGCCTAGATTTCTGTTAGTAGCGTTCCTGCACTTGCCCTTTGCCATCTTGTTCTTCTGGAGTTAGTTGTTCTTGTCTCTGGCTGGTGTTTGGGCCTCCTGAGGGGCTCTGGGGCTATTTCTGCAACACTGGATGGCTGGGTTACCCCTGTAGCAGATTGCTGATGTGCTGTCCTCCTCTTGGGTGCCCTTGCAGTCCTAGTGTGCTTTGCCCCAGATTGTGTCTGTGAACCAGATGGTGCCCGTTTACTCCTTCAGGGAGTGCTGAGGGTGTATGCTGAGGGGACCTTTTCAGCGTGCTGATCACTCTGCTGGGCAGCTGAACTCCCAACTGGGTTGGTGCACACAAGGCTAGCCTAGCTGCTCAGGCCCTGAGTCTAGGCAAAAGCCTGGGAGGCCAAGGTCTGAGCCAAGTTCCCCTCGGGCTATGACTGTTAATTGGGTCTGTCAGGTAGCCAGGATGGAGGGTGTGCAAGTGCTCTGTGAAAGTGCCTGGAGAGTCTGATGGGCTAACAACCTCCTGGCCAGGTTAACACACAGATGGCCCACTCGGCAGCACAGTTCTTGGGGTCAGTCCAGGGCCTCTTGGGGCCTAGACACCCCCCCCCCCCCCCCCCCGCTATGTTAGCCTCAGGCTTTGCCTGCTAGAGCTCTCTGGCGTCCTGTAGGCAAAATGGCTGCTTGCGCACCGGGCCCAGGCAAAAAAACTCCTGGCTGGGTTGGCACCCCGATGCCCCCCCCCCCCCCCCGAACAGCCCAGGGCCTGGGTGCAGGCCAACGTCCATTGGGCTAAGACCCCTGCGATGTTGGCCTCGGGATATGTTTGCGTACCTCAGTCTGTTGGATCTCTCTGGAGTCTGAGAACCAAGATGGAGGCGAGTCTCTCATGACTGGCGGGAGGCAGAGTTCTGAAGTGGCTTCTGTGCGGTGAAAGGTGCTGTAAATCCTCCGCTGCTTGCAGCCCGGCTGGCCAGCGAAGGTCAGTGGTCGTGGGCGCAGGGCCTAACTGGACCCTGTGTCACCTTGGTTCCACTGCTGATGGCCCTTCAGCTGGACCAGCCACCGCTGCTCTGTTGCCTCTGCCGCCGCTGCCACCCTTCTCTAGAAAGACCCTACCACATGCTCTTTAGATCTAGAAAAGGTATCATAAACAAAGAAACACAAAACCCACAAGACAAAGTCAAAACCAGATATCAACACCTAGAATTGCAATCATCATAATCCCAGATACCTAGAAGCCAGAATAACAACACAATCAATGACAAAAAGGACAGTATGTCTCTATTAGAGCACAACAAGGGTATTACAGTATGCCTTGAGTAATTCAACCTAACTGAGGCATACATAAGACAAGGATTTTGAAATAGCTACTATGAATGCGATCAAGGGACCAAAAGAAGGTATGAGTAAATCCATTAACAAAATCTATAAAAACCCAAATAAAGAGAGAATTGAAATGAAAAAAATCTGCTCAAGACTTAAAAGTATAAACAGAATCAACTAAGAAAATCCAAACTGGGAATTAAAAATTTAGGAAATTGAACAGGAACTTCAGACACAAGCCTCACCAACAGAATATTAGTGATGGAAAACAGAATGTCAGACATTGAAGATAAGATAAAATACATGTTTACCTCAATCAAAGAAAATGTTAAATCTAAAATAAAATCAAGCACAAAACATCCAGGAAATCTGGGACACTATGAAAAAACAAATCTAGGAATAAGGGAAGGAGATAAAACCCAGGTCAAAGGCACTGAACCTATTTTCAATGAAATCACAGAAGAAAAACTTTCTAACCTAAAGAAGATGGTACCTATCAACTACCAGAAGCATACAGAGTACCAAATAGATTGTACCAGAAAATCAATTCCCTATAATTAAATCATAATAAAATCACTAAATATAAAGAACAGAGAAAGACTATTAAAAGCTTCAAGGGAAAAAGACCAAGTAACATATGATAGGCAGACATATTAGAATACACATTTTTTTTCAGTGAGACTCTAAAATTCTGAAGGGCTCGGGCAATGTTCTGGAGACTCTAAGAGACCATAGATGCCAACTCAGATGAATAGACTCAACAAAATTTTCAATTATAGTACATGGATAGAATAAAACAGTCCACGAAAAAAAAAAAAACAAAAACAAATTCAAGCAACAACTATTTATAAGTTCAACTCTACAGAGGCATTAGAAGGAAAACTTCACCCTCAATAAGTTAACCACACTGGAGAAAACAAAAAAATAAATAATCCTAGACCAGTAAATTAAAGAGATAGGAGATCAACACCAGAACAACAAAATAACAAGAATTAACACGTTGTTCATTGGTATTTCTCAACATCAATGCTCTCAGTTCCCCAATAAAAAGACACAGAGTAACAGGATATGAAAACAGGTTCCATCATTCTGTTACTTCCAAGAAATACGCAGTAACATCAAAGATAAACATCATCTCAGGATAAAAGGATACAAAAGATATCCCAAGTAAAGGTATCCAAGAGAACAGACAGTGTAGTCACTTTAATATCTGACAAACTAGACTTTGAACCCAAAATTAATCCAAAGAGATAGGGGTGAAGGGCACTACATACTCATCAATGGGATAATTCAACAAGAGCATATTGCAAGTTTGAACATTTATATACTAAAAAGAAGGGTATACAAGTTCATAATAGAAATACTACTACAACTTAAATATTAACCATCACACTGAGAGGGGGAGATTTTATTTCCATATTCTCACCAGCATATAGGCCAGATAGACCAAACAAAAAAGAAAAATGCTGGAGCCAATTAAATGTCATAAAACAAATGAACCTTAGAGATGTACAGAACATTTCACCCACATGAGAATATACCTTCTTATCAGCACCTTATGGAATTTCATCTAGAACTGACCACATATCTGAACACTCTTCAAACTATTCCACAAAATAGAAACAGAAGGAACATTATCCAACTCGTTCTATGAAGCCACACTTTTGCTGATACCAAAACCATACAAAGATACAACAACAACAAAATAATCTTAGAGCAATTTCCGTTATGAATATCGATGCAAAAACACTCAATAAAATTCTTGCCAACTGAATCCAAGAACACATCAAAACAATCATTCACCATGATCAAGTAGTCTTCATCCCAGAAATGCAGAGATGGTTCAATATATGGAAATCCATCAATGTAATCCACTACATAAACAAACTCAAAGAAAAAAAAACACATGGTCATTTCATTAGATGCTGAAAAAGCATTTGATAAAATTCAGCATCCTTTCATGTTAAAGGTCTTGGAAAGAACAGGAATTCAAAGCCCATATCTAAACATAATAAAAGCAATATACAGCAAACCAGTAGCCAGCATCAAACTAAATGGAGAGAAACTGGAAGCAATCCCACTAAAATCAGGGACTAGACAAGGCTGCCCCCTCTCTCCATATCTTTTCAATATAGTACTTGAAGTCCTAGCCAGAGCAATTAGACAACATAAGGAGGTCAAAGGGATACAAATTGGAAAGGAAGAAGTCAAACTATCACTATTTGCAGATTATATGATAGTATACTTAAGTGACCAAAAAATTTTCACCAGAGAACTCCTACAGCTGATAAATAACTTCAGCAAAGTGGCTGGATATAAAATGAACTCAAGAAAATCAGTAGCATTCCTGTACTCAAAGGATAAACAGACTGAGAAAGAAAGTAGGAAAATGACACCCTTCACAATAGCAATATAAAATATCTTGGTGTGACTTTAACCAAACAAGTGAAAGATCTGTGTGACAAGAACTTCAAGTCTTTGAAAAAAAGAGATCGAAGAAAACCTCAGAAGATGGAAAAATCTTCCAGCTGGGCAGTGGTGGTGCATGCCTTTAATCCCAGCACTTGGGGGGCAGATGCAGGCAGATTTCTGAGTTCAAGGCCAGCCTGGTCTACAGAGTGAGTTTCAGGACAGCCAGTGCTATACAGAGAAACCCTGTCTAGAAAAAACAAACAAACAAAAAAATCTTCCATGCTTTTGGATTGGCAGGGTTAATATAGAACACAAAGTAAATCTCACCAAATACTAGAACATTGAAATAATATCCTGCATCTTATTTGACCACCACAGATTAAAGCTGGTCATAAGCAACAACAGAAGCAACAAAAAGCTAACCAATTCATGAAAACTGAACAACATACTACTGAATGAAAAATAGAACTAGATAAAAAATTAATACACAAAATTAGTAGCCTTCCTATATTCAGATGACTAATTGACTGAAAAAGAATTCAGGAAAACACCTTGTACAACAGTATTAAATAATATAAACTAACTTGGGGTGACTTTAATCAACCAAGTAAAATTGAAGACAATATCAAAAGATGCAAAGATCTGCCATGATCATACATTATTAGATTTAATATAGTGGAATGATGATCCTACCAAAAGCAAACTTCAGATTCAGTGAAATCTCCATCAAAATCCCAACACAGTTCTTAACAGATCTTGAAAGGTCAATTTTTATCTTCATATGGAAATGCAAAACTCTGACATTTGCACAGTGGAGACAGGCAGCTCCACACCCTTCTATGCAAGGCCAGCCAGGAGAGAGAGATATCCCGGCAGTGCTTTCACTTCTGAGCTCAGAAATATGGTCTCCAACTTCTCTCTGGAGGGGAACAGCTAGGTACTCCCAGGGCATACAATCAGTGGAAAAGCTGGGACAGAAGTCTTCCCACTGCCATTTGCACCAAGGAGCCAGGAGACTCCACAGTCTTTTGTGCACAGACCCTTCCCAAAAAGAGTTGGTCTCCCAGGAGTATAGGCACAGGCTTACAGGCCCATGGGAGGGATAAGCTCCAGCCAGAGACAGCAAGCCCAACTAACACCAGAGAAAACAAAATGGTGAAAGGCAAGATGAAGAACCCTACCAACAGAAACCAAGGCTACTTGGTAACACCAGAACCCAGTTCTCCCACCACAGCAAGTCCCAGATACTCCAACACACTGGAAAAGCAAGAGTTGGATTTAAAATTGTATCTCATGATGCTGATGAGGGCTTCAAGAAGGACTTAAATAACTCCCTTAAAGAAATACAGGAGAATATGCGTCAACAGGTAAAAGCCCTTAAGGAGGAAACACAAAAATCCCTTAAAGAAATAGAGGAGATCATGTATCAACATGCAGAAACCCTTAAAGAGGAAACACAAAAATCCCTTAAAGAATTACAGGAAAACACAAACAATCAAGTGAACAAAACCATCCAGGATCTAAAAGTAGAAGTAGAAACAATGAAGAAATCACAAAGGGAGACAACTCTGGAGATAGAAAACCTTGGAAAGAAATCAGGAGTCATAGATGCAAGCAAGCATCAACAACAGAATATAAGAGATAGAAGAAAGAATCTCAGGTGCTGAAGATACCATAGAAAGCATTGACTCAACAGTCAAAGAAAATGCAAAATGCAAAAAGCTTATAATCCAAAACATCCAGGAAATCCAGGACACAATGAGAAGACCAAACCTAAGGATTATAGGTATAGAAGAGAGCGAAGAATTCCAACTTAAAGGGCCAGTAAATAGCTTCAACAAAATTATAGAAGAAAACGTCCCTAACCTAAAGAGAGAGATGCCCATGAACATACAAGAAGCCTACAGAACTCCAAACAGACTGGACCAGAACAGAAAGTCCTCCTGGCACGTAATAATCAAAACACCAAATGCACTAAACAAAGAAAGAATATTAAAAGCAGTAAGGGGAAAAGGGCAAGTAACTTATAATGGCAGACCTATCAGAATAGCACCAGATTTCTCACCAGAGATGATGAAAGCTAGAAAATCCTGGGCAGATCTCATACAGACACTAAGAGAACATAAATGTCAGCCCAGACTAGTGTATCCAGCAAACTCTCAATCACCAAAGATGGAGAAACCAAGATATTCTATGATGAAACCAAATTTACACAATATCTTTCCACAAATCCAGTCCTACAAAGGATAATAGATGGAAAATGCCAATACATGGAGGGAAACTACACCCTAGAAAAAGCAAAAAATTAATCTTACAACAAACCCAAAAGAAGATAACCATACAAATATAAAAATAACATCAAATTTAACAGGAAGGAACAATCACTATTCCTTAGTATCTCTTAACATCAATGGACTCAATTCCCCTATAAAAAGACATAGACTAACAGAAATATTTTTCATATATATCTTCAATTTTATCAGAAAATGTTTGTAATTCCTCTTTCAATTAATTTACTGTTTTTGTGTCTACCATTTTATCTGCATTATTTTTCATGATAATGTTGAATTTTAACATGTTTTTCTATATATTTCTTCTATTTTATCAGAAATATTCTCCATGTAAATCTATAATTTTATCACAAAATGTTTTTTATTCCACCTTCTATTAATTTAGAAAGGTTTTTATATCTATCATTTATCTGTATGATTTTCCATGAAATAGTCAATTTTAAAGTATTTTTCTAAATATTTCTTGAATTTTATCAGAAATATTTTTCATGTAAATCAATTCTAGCTGAAAATATTTATAATTCCACTTTGAATCAACTTAGAATTATTTTTGTGCCTACTATTTTATCTGTATAATTTTCCATGATAATCTTCAATATTAACATACTTTTCTATATATTTCTTCAATTTTGTCAGACATATTTGCCATATAAATCTTCAACTTTATCCGAAAGTGTTTATAATCCGACTTTCAATCAACTTAGTAATACTTTTATGCCTACCATTAGTATATCAATATAAAATTTTTCATGATAATTTTCAATTTTAACAGTTTTCCTGTTTTCTACAATTATATCAGAAATATTTTCCATGTAAATCTTCAAATCTATCATAAAATGTTTCTACTTCCTTTTTCAATTAATTTAGCAATGTTTTTGTCTATCATTTTACTCTTTAATTTTCAATGAAAATTGTCAATTTTAACATGTTTTTCTATATGTCTCTTCTATTTTATCAGACATTTTCCATGTAAATCTTCAGTTTTGTCATAAAATGTTCTTACTTCCTTTTTCAATAAAAGAACATGCTTTAAAAAAAGGAAATTCAAAAACTCAAGTATAGGTAGAATATTCCTGCATAATAAAGAATAGCTAGAGGTATTGCCATCTAAAACTAAAGTCTTAAAAATAGCAATGAATTGGTTCAATATGGACTGATCAATGGAATAAAATTGAAAACACAGACATAAATTCATACACCTATGGACACCTAATTCTTGATAAAGAAGCCAGAAATACATACTGGTGAAATGACATCATTGTCAACAAATAGTTTTGGTCAAACTTGATGTCTGCATGTAGATGAATCCAAATAGGTACATGCATATTACACTGCAGAAACCTCAACTCCAAATAGGTTAAAGATCTCAACATAAAACCAGATATACTGTACTTGGTAGAAGAGAATGTAAAAAATAACATTGAACTCATTGGTACAGGACACTGTTAGTATAGGCACTAAGATCAATAATTAATAAATGAGACCTCATGAAATTAAAAAGCTTCTGCATGGTAAAGGACACTGTCATTTGGTCAAAGTATCAGAATATAGAATGGGAAAGGATTTTACCAACTAACCGCCTGATACAAAAAATCCATAAAGAAATAAACAAAACTAGATATTAAGAAAACAAATGATTCAAATTTTAAAATCAGGGTACAGTTCTAAACAGATAATTCTAAAAGGAGGAAATTCAAATGGCTGAGATACACTTAAAGAAATGTTCAAAATCCTTAGTCATCTGGGAAATGCAAATCAAAACTAATTTGAGATTTCATTTTACAACAGTCCTAATAGCTAAGACCAATAACACAAGTGACAGCTCATACTGGTGAGGCTGTTGAACAAAGAGAACACTTATCCATTGCTGGTAGGAATGCACACTTATACAGCTGCCGTGGGAGTCAGTGTGGCATTTCTTCAGGAAGATGGAAATGGATCTACTTGGAGATTCAGCATAGAAAGATAGATAGATAGATAGATAGATAGATAGATAGATAGATAGATAGATATGGAGAGATAGGACTGGAGAGATGGCTCAGCCATTAAAGGCAAGGCTCACAACCAAAAACATAAGAGATATAGAAATATATACATATATGAATATATGGAGTTATACTAGTCACATATTCAAAGGTTGCTTTATCCTATTATAGAGACTCTTGCTCAAATATGCTCATTGCTATTCTAGTCATACTAGCCAGAAATTGAAAACAATCTAGATGTCCCTCAATAAATGGATAAAGAAATGGAAGAATTTTAAAAATATATAAAATCATGAAATTTGCAGGTAAATAGATGGAACTAGAAAAAAATCACTGAGGAGTACCGGATGGCTGAGAAACACCTAAAGAAATATTCAACATTCTTAATCATCAGGGAAATGCAAATCAAAACAACCTTGAGATTCCACCTCACACCAGCCAGAATGGCCAAGATCAAAAACTCAGGGCACAGCAGATGCTGGTAAGGATGTGGATAAAGAGGAACACTCCTCCATTGCTGGTGGGATTGCAAGCTGGTGAAACAACTCTGGAAATCAGTTTGGCAGTTCCTCAGAAAATTGGACATAGCACACTATCTGAGGACCCAGCTATACCACTCTTGGGCATATACCCAGAAGATGCTCCAACATATAACAAGAACACATGCTCCACTATGTTCATAGCAGCCTTATTTATAATAGCCAGAAGCTGGAAAGAACCCAGATGTCCTTCAACAGAGGAATAGATACAGAAAATATGGTACAAATACACAATGGAATACTACTTAGCGATTAAAAACAATGAATTCATGAACTTCTTAGGCATATTGATGGAGCTAGAAAATATCATCCTGAGTGAGGTAACCCAATCACAAAGGAACACATGCAGTATACACTCACTAATAAGTGGATATTAGCTCAAAAGTTCAGAATATCCAAGATACAACTCACAGACCACATGAAGCTCAAGAAGAAGGAAGACCAAAGTGTTGATACTTTGATTCTTATTGGAAAGTGGATCAAAACACACATGGCTCACAGCCAAATAATAGAATGAGCACTGGGTCCCCAATGGAGCAGCTAGAGACAGGACTCAAGGAGCTGAAAAGGTTTGCAGCCCTGCAGGATGAGCAACAATATATACCAACCAGTATCCCCAGAGCTCCTGGGGATTAAACCACCAACCAAAGAGGGACCCATGGCTCCAACTACAAATGTAGCAGAGGATTTCAGACATCAATGAGAGGAGAGGTCCTGTGCAGGCTTGATTTCCCAGAACAGGGAAATGCAAGCCAGGAAATGGTGGGGGATGGGTAATAGAGGTAGGTGTGTGATAGGGGATTTTCAGAAGTGTAATGTGGAAAGGGGGTACCATTTGAAATGTAAATAAAGCAAATAACTAATAAAAAAGAAAAAAATAATAAAAAAGAAAGAAAAAGAAAAGAAAAAAAGTCATCCTGATCAAGGAATCCCAGACTCAGATAGAAAATGTAGCATGTATTTCCTTATATGTGGATATTAGCTATTAAGTAAACAATAACCAAGCTACTATCTGTAAGAACTACAGAGGCCATGTATAGAGTAATAGACTAACGGAGCTAGATATATATCTTTAGGAAAGGGAAATCAAATAGTTAGATATGGATGGAGATTGGCTGGAACAGGAGGAACAAATGGGTATGAAGGGTCAGAGAAGGGGACAAGTCAGGGAATGTGGGGAAGAGACAGCTAAAATTAATTGCCATTTGAGGAGAAGTTTAGAGACCATCTTGATGACTTGTCTATTGCTGTGGAGAGACACCATGACCAAAGAAAATGTTATGACAGAAAGAATTTAATTGTGGCTTCTTCACAGTTTCAGAGATATAGTCCCTTATTAGCATGGTTGGGAGAGCATCATAGCATGACTACATACATGAAGGCAGGTGCTGGAGAAGTAGCTATAAGTTCTACATCCTGATTTGTAGGTAGAGAGATGCTGGCCAGCCATGGATTTTTGATACTTGAAAGCCCACTTCCAGTGGCATGCTTCTTCCAACAAGCCCATAATTAATCCAACAAAGCCATGCCTCCTCATGCTAATCTTACTCAAATAGTGCCACTTTCTAATGACTAAGCACTCAAATAAATAAGTCTATCAGGACTATGCTTATTCAAATTACCACAGAGACCTAATACAGGTGAACCAAATGAAATTGCCAAATAATTGGGGGAGACAGAGCCCCAACTGGCCATCTCCTGCCATCAAATGAAACTTTCAGTTATGGTATTGAATTACATTTAATAGAGTTTTGGTTAAATGGGACTCATGAAAATGCCCAAGCAACACAAGATATTGTCAAAACTATAGTTTGCTCTCTACACACAGATGGCATGACTGCATTGTTGAATATAACATCTATACAACTTACTGAACATGGAGAAGTTGAGGTCGTGCCTACATAGAGCTTTCACTCCTATGCCCTAGTAGCTTTGGAAAAGGAATGTATTCAGAATGCTACTAAAGGAAAAATGTAAACACAAAACCAGCTGCAAAGGCCTTCCAGAGTGGGTATTTAGTTCTATTATGGAATTTTGCAAGTGAAGTCTGTTTTTGTTGTTCTTCTCACCCAGATGTCTTTCCCTTCCTTGTACACTTCTCCCAGTAGCCTCCCTTCTTTCTCATGGGTCCTTTGTATTCTTTTCTCATTCCTTAATACTGCCATTTCCCTTTTCATGGTGTCCTATATGGTTTTCTAGTCTACGCTCCTGTAAATCTCTTTAACAGATGAATGTATATTATGAAATGATAACATACCTGCATGATAGATTTTTATTAGCTATAAGTAAAAACATGAAATTGTGAAATTGGAATGCAGTGGTTGTATTTGGAATTAATTAACTTCAGTGAGCTAATTTAGGCCCAGAAAGACAAAAAATAATATGTTCTCTGTCATGAAGATACTAAAAGAATGTTTGTATATGTGCATTACCTTAAGGAAAATATTATTATTATTATTAAAGTATAAGTACCAATCACTTGGTAATCTTAAGTGATTTAATAATGTAAAATACTTAGCTCAGGTTATGGCACATATAAAATAACTGATATATAGTAGCTATAAGAAATATAGATGTGCATATCACAAATATACATCTCATGTGCACTACAATATTTTTTATAATAACTTGTGGATAAAGAGAGGAAACATGATATTTTAATTGTTATTAAGGTTGGATTCCATTATTTTCATTATACATTGTATGTTCCTCATAGTATTTACTATTTATGAATCCCTTTGGCTGTAATTAAATACAGCTAGCTTGGACAAAAAGTTCCAGGATAGCAATTGCTGCCAAAGTATTATTGCACTAAGTGTGCACAGGCAATTAGGTAACCTCCTCATATAAAGATGGCCATATTTATTAACCACCTGGGCACTTATGGATGTCCTACATCTTCTACAACTTTGGCACCTACAGAGAAAAGATGTCACATTAAATGTGCTGCTCATGGTTTTACCTGAATCCTCCTTGATGCTAGTCTCTTAGAAAGATCATGGTTGAGGATTGTTGGCAATTATATTTTTATCTTGAATTGTGAGCCAAATAACCCTCTTCTTCTTAAAGCCAAAATGAGAATTGCATTCATTTAAATGGATGCTATAATTGCTAAGCACACACACAAATACCATTTATTTGTAAAACTGAAGTCTCAGCTTATCTAATATATGCAGAAGGAAACCCCAGCAGGTGATCACTCGATCAAACATTTAGTCCCACACCAGAAGAGAATATGGTTGTTTATTTTTCTTCATTGCCAAATAAAAGTTATAGCATTCACTAGAGATGGCTTCTGATACGACACTGTTGGTAGGACATTTCTTTCCAAACAAACAAGCAAGAAAATCTTAAAAGGTCATACCCCAACCCCTATTCCCGTTTTTAAAAGTAATGCCAGAACCAATCTTCTCCAGGAATAAAAAATGGAATAGGGTCACTGAATTAAGGAAATCAATATAGGGTAACATTGAGCTTGCATTGGTTCAACCCCTCTTATACACCCCAGGTTTTTGAGATGCTGCTCTATAATGTTGTATCCTTTCTCACATTTAGATGATTCTCAGAAGGCTAGGATTGGATAGCATGATTGATGGAGGAGGAGACACAATTGTATTTGGGATAGATAATTTTGAGTGGTGAGTAGAGGGCATTATACCTTGTGAAAAGCAGTGTCTCACAGAGATTATATGTTAAACCTGCAAATCAAAGGCAAGTTAACACTTAATCTTTGGCCTAAGTAACAAAGAAGTTAATTCAAGGGAAGATGGACATGATGGAACTAATAATCAAAAGAAATATTTAACTGTAGAATATACATGTCAACATCATAGTGTTAGATTCTGTGATCTCAGTAACCCTTATTAACTTCTATCACTTAGAAAGCACAAATAGCCGGGTGGTGGTGGTGCACACCTGTAATCCCAGCACTTGGGAGGCAGAGGCAGGCGGATTTATGAGTTCAAGGCCAGCCTGGTCTACAGAGTGAGTTCCAGGACAGCCAGGGCTACACAGAGAAACCCTATCAAAAAAAGTATAAATCTTAAGGCAGAAACAATATAAAATAAAATATCCCCATAAAAGTATGTGTAAAAAGGTGAGAAGTCATTATTGGTAGGGGGGTTAAATAACTGGAAATCTGTTACAGAATGTAACAACAAAATTAGGAACATAAAACTAATTAACGCTAACTAAATAAAATTGAAATGTTTTAAAATATATCCAGAATCCAAAGCATATTTTCAGAAGGAAAGAGCTGGATAATAATGTTTTTAATCAGAAGAAACCATAAAGCCAGCTTTGCCTGTGTTTGCAGAAGGCCTGGTGTCTCATCCATTTCTGGGCTTTCTAGTTAAACAAATACCTGAAATTCAAATGCTCTGAATAGGAATTCCCTAGTCAAGTAGTTTTTTTCTATTGCAGGCCAGAATAAGTCTCCAGAGCTCCATTTCCCTTCCTGCAAAATAACATTCTCCATACTTGCCTCTTATTTCTCTTGCTGAGTGAAGAAAGTGATATCTTTATGAACCTAGGAAGCAATGTAAGATTTAAAATTGCTAAGTAACACAAGTCATAAACAATGGTTGGTATGCACTCACCACCTTCTAATTTATTTCTTTTCCATCTGATTGCAGATAGAAAATGAAAAGTTACTGTTTATTTAAAGGAACAATATTTTTATAGCTCAAGTTTACCAAGGTAGATTTGAGTCTGTTTAATATAAATTTCTCAGGGTTAAACCACAAGTCCATCTGTGATTTCAAGGGTGGAAGCATAAATTTTGTGAATGTTTCAAGGTATGTATTTTCCTAAATTTATATATTTTGAAGCTTTCATTGAAGCATTAGATGCACTGGGTCAAAATACTCCAAAGAAATTGATAGGCTCTCTTCTTAGCACCTCATCCTGAAACAGGACTGTTGATGTTCCAACCTTTTCATGTTGAGTAGGAACATGTAGAAGAGGAAGTATTTTTCCTTCCTCTTCTAGACTTCTCTCCCTCCCTAATAATATTATGTATGTCTTGCCTACAGTTTTTGTTTGAGTCACTCTCTTTCCAACCAATGTAGACTTTCTAGGGTTAAGATGTAAGTAGGAAGTTCTGGGAGGTAGACAAGAAGGAAGAAAAGAGGATGTCCATAAAAGGAACACTAGAGAGATGGTTATGTCCATGGATACATAGAATCATAAAATCACATTAGGCAGATATATAACCCTGAAGAATCTGCCCATCAATGATTCATGGAACCTTCTGCGAAGGTCAAGGCCATCCAACAGAGACAACAACAGAATACTGATAAAACATGGATACTATTCTTCCTTTACTTAATCACCTTTGCTTTCCCAATATCAGCTTCAGATTTTTTTTTTTGCATTCCAACTCTATTTGACTTATCTCATCATCTAGCAACATTCTCTGTAGTGTCCTACCACTGAAATTCACATGTTTAAATTCATGTTTAGTGCTCAGACCCTTGTAAACAGCTACTTTGTTATCTCTGCAATAAATCTCAGTGCAGACATAGCTAATAAAGGATAAAGTTTGGGGGAATCAGAAGTAAATGATATGACTTTGGCTAGGAATAACACAAGTTGAAACTATGAAGGGATGATGGAACCAAGCCTTTGAAGTGGTGCTAAGGAATAAGAGTTATATGGTATGTATCATGATGGACTACAGAGTACAGATGCTTAAGTACTATGGTCAGAGTGACACTGGAAAGCCATAATCCTGGACAAATGGTGGGGATAGAGCAATAGTAGTCTCTTTCCTTCTATCTCTTCCTTTGTTCATCTGTTCCTCTTTTATTTCTGTTGATCTTTATATGAGATCCATCTATACATAGAGTGAATGGACAAGACATTGAGAGACAAATATCTCAGATAAACTATAGTGGGTAAATTCTTGTGTTATTTAACCTAGACTGAAGTCAACAGTTATTCAAGTTATAATGTAGGTTTTACTGTGAAGATCATTTGTAGGCATGATTAAGATCAACAAACAGTTTGGTTTTCAATAAATGAAAACACTCTTCATAATCTGGGTGGGTTTGGCCCTATCAGCTGAAAGGCCAGAAGGGCAAAAATGAGGATTCCTTGGAGTAAAGGAGATTCTGCCTGTGGACAACAGTATAGCTCCTCTAAGCTGCATCGTGAGTTTCGATTTACCAATCCTCACAATCACTTAAGCTAGTTCCACGACATAAATAGCTACTTATTCACTCATCCACCTACTCACTCATGATGCCTCCATGTAGCTACAAGTCTGCCAAGATTCTTGCAGGGATTCTCTCTACCTTGTGATCTGGTTCTGGGCATGCCAGCAGTCTACTTTTCCTGTAAACACTGGAGGGCATCACTATTTCTTGTAGTTTTCTCTTGATCCCATCTATAGTTTATAAATAATTCTTCTAATTCTTTTAAATAACACCCTTGAAAATAATTTATAAATTGCTGCCAATACCCTTACCTACATAAGTATGTAGAAAGGTTTATACATTAGAAACCCAATTAAAAGCAGTAGGAGATGACTTTGGTAAACAAACACTGTTTAACTTGACTGATTTCTCCATTGTTGAGACACAATCTGGAAGTTGAGACTCCAAATCTGGAAAAAGATGGTTTTAAAACACCAGTTTCATAGTTTCTAGCTATGCAACATTTGAAATATGCATTGCCCTTTTGAGACTCAGGTTTTTTCACTAATTTGAAAAATACTGGTCATAATTATTATATCTTTAGACAACATTATATCTTAGACAACTCTGCCATGCTACCAGTGAGGTTATACTAATACCACCTCATTGAAGCCAATGAGAAGATTACATGGATAAGCCTTAGTGAGATGCTCATAACATCTCAATAGGGGGTCTATAAATGTTGGCTGCTACAACCACAGTAGTTTTTATTCTTTCTTCTCTTCCCTGACATGTAAGAGGCAGCATTACTTGGCACTGCATTTAGAACACAAAAGAAAATTTGCCTTATAACCAGCTGCATTTTTTGTGCCCTGTGCAAAATTTTATCTTGAATACTTTAATTAATGCTGAGATAGTCCCATGTTCCTTCCAGTGGATGCACCTGAAGTGTTAGTGCCAGGAATCTTAAATCTTCTTTCTCCTATCTTTTTTCCAATTCTTAACATCCAAGCCAAAGATTATATTATGCTCTCTACCCTAGAAAAGGCAAACAGGATTTCTGTTTCTCATGCTTGAATGCCTGAGTATATGACTGAAAGGGAGATTTCTAACCTTTGCTGCCTTGTGTCATATATGCCTGACGGTTTCCTCAAGTCCATTTTCTTCTCAGTGTGTTTTCTTTCATGCCCGAATGAGATAGAAAATCTAGGGGTTTTACAGTGTGTAGATCTGGCATTAAGATATTCTAGCAATGCTGTGAATAAAGGAAAATAGAATAGCAATTGTGCTCACTACTCAGTGGTAGAAATAGAATATCCTGCTTGGTCAAGGTTCTTTGGTTTTAAGTTGTAGAAACCCACTAGAATTTGTTTATGCTCCACCAAGAAATTTGTTGTGAGAATACTTGGATAATCATTAAGTTCAAGGGCAAGAAGTGGGGTCAAGCCTTTTGGAGACTTGGATTCATGAGTAGAAAATTATAACATGTTGAGATTGTCTGTCTCACTGACAGTTCTCATCAGGCTTCCTCACTCTGTCACTTCATGGTAGCTTGTCCTCTTGTATAGTAGGTAAGGACTGATTCTGAGGTCCCATGTTTACCTGTCCGCTATTATAGAGACAAGAGAAGACCAACTTGGGTTATTTGTGGTCTTAATCACACCTTGAAAGGTAGAGACTGATTTGCCCATCTTGGGGGGAGGGTGTTGTCTCTCTTGTGTCTAATCAATTATGATATAAAACGTTGGTATATAAAACACAAACATGTTAATGCCCCACACCAATGGATGGATGAAGGGAGTCAGTCTCAGAATGTCATGGGAGGTTGCCTTTGCCACTAATGGGCATCCTTAAAGGTCTCTCCTTCATCTTAATTTGCCTCTTTTCTAAAATTCTCACTCTGTATTTTATCATTGTAAAGACCAATTTGTCTAATCTGAGTAAAAATGGAGATACTTTTACTTCATTTTAACATTTTTTTCATATTCCTACAGCAACTGAAGTAGACTAATAAATCATAGCCTACATTTTAAATTCCAAAGACCTTGGAAATTTATTGCACTAAGGACTAGATGTTAAGGAATTCTTACAATTCCAAACTAAATTTTGTGTTTGTCAGTTTGAGATCTAAGTGTGCATCACAAACATTATTTTCCTTGTGAAGAATTCAATAATCTTGTTCTTTACTGCTAATTCCAGAAATTAGCCAGAGGACATGTTTGTGGAGTTATTGACACCCTGTGCTCTGAAGAGAGAGGTCAGACTCCCATTTTGAATTGCAATTACCTCCTACATTTAGGATGCTGTAACCTATTAATGAGCTTATAGTAATTTGTTCTTAGGAGTTGGCATGGTAAATCTATTCTTGGCCACAAGAGCAGATGAAACTTTCTCAGTAGTGAAAGCAATGGTAGCAATAGTAGCAGTGGGGAAGAGGTGAGTGCCTGTAGGATGTACCAAATCCTTAGTAGTGTTGGCAGTTTGGGATGCTATGTGTGCTAATGAGGACTTTAAGAGAGTTGAGCAACAAATCCAAATGGATCAAGGACCTCCACATAAATCCAGACACTCTGAAGCTAATACAAAAGAAACTGGGGAAGACCCTTGAGGACATCGGTACAGGGAGAAAGTTTATGAACAGAACACCAATAGCGTATGCTCTAAGATCAAAAATTGACAAATGGGACTTCATAAAATTACAAAGTTTCTGTAAGGCAAAGGACACCATCAAAAGGACAAATTGGCAACCAACAAATTGGGAAAAGATCTTCATCAATCCTTCATCAGATAGAGGGCTAATATTCAATATATATAAAGAACTCAAGAAGTTAGACTCCAGAAAACCAAACCACCCTATTAAAAAATGGGGTACAGAGTTAAACAAAGAATTCTCACCTGAAGAACTTCGGATGGCGGAGAAGCATCTTAAAAAATGCTCAACTTCATTAGTCATTAGGGAAATGCAAATCAACACAACCCTGAGATTTCACCTTACACCAGTCAGAATGGCTAAGATTAAAAATCCAGGAGACAGCAGGTGTTGGCGAGGATGTGAAAAAAGAGGAACACTCCTCCACTGCTGGTGGGGTTGCAAATTGGTACAACCACTCTGGAAATCAGTCTGGCGGTTCCTCCGAAAACTGGGCACCTCACTTCCAGAAGATCCTGCTATACCACTCCTGGGCATATACCCAGAGGATTCCCCACCATGTAATAAGGATACATGCTCTACTATGTTCATAGCAGTCCTATTTATAATTGCCAGATGCTGGAAAGAACCCAGGTATCCCTCAACAGAAGAGTGGATGCAAAAAATGTGGTATATCTACACAATGGAGTACTATTCAGCCATTAGATACAATGAATTCATGAAATTCTTAGGCAAATGGATGAAACTAGAGAACATCATACTAAGTGAGGTAACCCAGACTCAAAAGGTGAATCATGGTATGCACTCACTAATAAGTGGATATTAACCTAGAAAACTGGAATACCCAAAACATAATCCACACAACAAATGAGGTACAAGAAGAAAGGAGGAGTGGCCCCTTGTTCTGGAAAGACTCAGTGAAGCAGTATTTGGCAAAACCAGAACGGGGAAGTGGGAAGGGGTGGGTGGGAGAACAAGGGGAGGGAAGGGAGCTTATGGGACTTTCTGGGAGTGGGGGGCTAGAAAAGGGGAAATCATTTGAAAGGTAAATAAAAAATATATCGAATAAAAAAATAGTAAAAAAAAGAAAAAGAAAATGTAAATGCCAAGCTCGTCATAAGCCCTTTATCTACAATTATGTTCTGTCTGAAAAATATGCTAAGGCAATGGTGGCACAAAGCTTATGGGAGAAACCATCAAAAATGTAAATTTTAAAAATTGAAAGTATGTGAGTTTCCACAAAGAAATAAAAACTCATGATATTTGTCAAAAAAAAAAAAGAGAGAGTTGAGCAAAATGACAGAGTATTTTAGATGTGGCTTTAGTTTATATTTTGACAGAGCATGATGCTTTTGTCATTTTGCTAAGTATGAAGCACTGGTGTTGTTCTGGAAGGACTATTTCTTCCAGAAGGCTGGGGAAAATGCCTAGGCTATGGGAGGATACAGCTCTGATGTTTTGAACAGTCCAGCTGGAAGTCAGAGGCAGAGTTATTAACCATTTTTGACAGAAAGACAAAGAAAACACTGTGAGCTCTCTTTGGGCCCCCTTTTACTTTGGAAGCTTTCCCTTGGTAGCATCATCGACTGTCTAGCAAATAGCACAGATTTTATTTAGATACTATGCATTCAATGGATATTTTATATTTGTCTTTTCTTATTTGTTTTCATTGTTTAAATACGAAGCTTTGAAAATATCATCAATGTTAGAGACATATGCCTTGACCTTCACCAATAGTTCCTGAAAGCCCATAGGGAGAGTAGAAAACACCCAGCAGAGGCTCAAACCAAAGCAGGAATTTCACTTATCTTTTCTGGAATCCAAACTGCCGCAGATGCTAGGGGCTTAGAGGAAGAAGTATGTGAGGATGCTGCTTAGTGACTTTAATCATATATGTTTTCTTATTGGTCATGCAAATGAAGTCGCCTTCCAGCACATGTAAGATAATAAACTATAAGCCTCTACTAGAAACAATAAAATGTGGAATTTGCTTTCTCTTCTTATTTCCACATTTTACTCACTGTGTTTGGATAGGGCAGTGGTTTTCAAAAGGTTGTATCATTTCATCATCGAAACACATCTTATTGATCACCAACTATGTGCAAAAGATTATTTGCAGCCTGGTGCTAAAGAATACCAGAAAAGGAATGGTGAAAATGGAGACATATTATTCTAAGTAGAGGGGTGAACACAGAGATTTACATCTTTCCCTCTCTTTGTCTCAGACTGATTCGTTATCTTCCCTGATCTGAATGTACATACTAGTTACTAACCTGACAGCTAGTGGGCATAACTGAGTGAGAAAACTCTGCTTCAATGCAGGAAGCACTTGAATTGATTTTGCGAAAGCTCATTTGTGAAGGATGCCATTACTTGTTGGTCTCATTTTTTAAAAAACTCTTTGCACATACTCAGTATCTAAAAGCCATTTTCAGCAGGGTGCAGGCCATCTTCAGCTGTTGGCATTTCTTTTTTAGATTGTGTCCATTGGAGAATACTGCCTTAGTCAAGATCTCACCTCCTTCCTGAGGAATTCTGTATCCAGTAACTGACAATACACAATAGCAAAGTCCTTAGTATCTTGTCCTTTCTTGAGGCCATCCCAAAGGCCATCCTGGGCCTAGAGTCATCTCAGGGGCTGGCTGATCCTCAGTTGAGGTCATTTCATAGCCCAGGGACTTCCACTTACCTTTGATTATTTTCTTTCTCATGGGCATGGATTTCTAAAATTGCCCTAATAAATGTCCCTGCATGATCTCGGGAACACAAACTATGATACTTCAGAACAAAGCCCGAATTCAGAGCTAGGAGCATGTGACACTGCAGTGATTATCAAAAACAGTCTCCACAGACAGTTAAGGGACAGATGAACCAAAATGAGACAGCGATAGGTGATCCAAGTGGTGGGGTCTGGAGGAATACTTGAGTGTGGGTATGTCTGTCTCTCCAACCTGAATGTATGTGTGTGCACACACACTCATGTGTATGTGTACACATACATGTGTGTGCATGTGGGTACTAGAGAGTGGTGAAACATTACTAAGGATTTTCTTTGCAGGGAACAAATAGGAATGAACTTTGGTAGGGTCATATACATAGCACTTTCCTGTGATTGTTTTCAGAGGCTGTTTGCAAGTAGGCAGACTACAAAAGGTCAGCTCTCTGTGTGTAGCTTCCTGGCTGATATATTTGACACTTTTGAGCATTGCAAAAATATTCTGATATTGGCATGGAAAAATACCTGTCAGAATTAAGATTTCTAAAAGAGAATGATGGGTTCCTGGATGAAATAGCAAATAATTAAAAAGAAATAACTGCCCCAATCATAAAAACAGATTAAAGAATATATGGGAAATCTAACTTAGAAACATGTACCATAGCAATATCTGCCTTCAGGTCAGAATCAGAAAATACATGATGGGATATAAAAAGAAGATGTATATCTGTATGCCATGGAATGAAAACACACTGTTGGAAATGTACACAACTAGTGTACATTGCATGTGTATAGTATGAATGAACACTGAAAAGGTATAAATGTATAAGGACAGAGGGGAAAGTAATAACATACAGAGGAGTTGATTTTATACCACTTTTGGTACTTTGATATAGGCATATTTGAAATAGTCAGAAACCGAAGATAGCAAAGCAAAGATAGAGAAAAATGTTGTAGTTCTGAGACACCAACCCAGGAAAGAGAGGGGCTAAATGGCCCAGCAGGACGAATTCACGGGAAGTCTTGTGTTTCATCTGACCTAGTTCTGATGGTCAGAGGAACCATCTAAATAAATTGGTAACCAGATGTGATATTTTTAAACTAATATATCTTTATATTTCTCTACAAGATTCATTTCTACTTCTTATTCTTGTCACCATCACTATCACCAACATTACTTGACAGTTGATATCCAAACTATAAAGAAGTCAAATTCTCCTTTAAATTTGGTGAATTCATCCAATGCATTTACCAGCTCTTCCTCTAAACACCAACATGATAGGATATAATGAAATTGTGTAAGCTCATCATAGTGGGGAGAATGACATAAACAGAGAGAAATGTAGGTGAAGTATTTCAACATATTTCTTGGAGAAACAAAATATATGCAAGAGTTCACAGTAACAAAATAGGCAAGAGGAACCTAACCATAGCATGCATGGAAAAGCCACAGAGGAGGAGGTCCCAGCCTGCTTTGGTGACCTACTGAGAAAATGTAAAACGATGGCAAGGAGATAGGAGAAACTAATTGGAACTCTGACTGTAAAACAGAAAAGTTACTCTTTCATCTTGAATGCAATGCATTACAATGCTTCAAAATAAGTTGAAATTCCCAGAGAGAAAAATT
This sequence comes from Apodemus sylvaticus, assembly GCF_947179515.1. NCBI lineage: Eukaryota > Metazoa > Chordata > Mammalia > Rodentia > Muridae > Apodemus > Apodemus sylvaticus. Next base: position 6,400,492 of record NC_067495.1, on the reverse strand, counting down.
TTTGCAGTTGGGTATGGTTAGCCACATTTGTAATTCCAGCATTCTGGAAGCCAGGGCAACAAGGAGGGTGGTATGTTCAAAGCCAACCTGGACTGCAAATAAACAACAACAAGAAAAAAAACAACATTCTACATTCTGGCACTAAATGCCCATAGAGTGAGCAACATACAAATATATTGAACTCAGAGGAACTCCTCCAATGCTATCACTTCAGTCTCCAAACATATGGAACGTCAGTAATTTCTTCACTACTGCCCAAAGGCATTTAAAGGAAACTGTCCTTGTGAGACAGAGAAACTTAGATAAATAAAGAGAAAACTGTTATTGCCAGAGGTGAGAGAGAATTTGAAGGAAAGGGGGATTGGAATTAATAGGAATAAATATTGTGTTTGTAAGAAAGTAAATAGAGTGTACTGTATAAAGGGAACAACCTAGTAATAAAAACACTTATAAATTAAAGAAAACATTCTGAAATAAAAATGTATGGACAGGAGTTGGAAGATAAAGAAACATCTCAAAAAATAGAATGCATTTACCATGACCCTACCAAAAATACAGAGCCTATAGGCAATAACTGTATCTTTGCATTAATCATGGAACTGGCTATGGGACTGTAGGAGTAGCTAGGCAAGTCCAGTATCTGTAGGGCAGGCTGTGAGGAAATTGAGACTGGTACTCTTATGCAGTTGCTGTTGCTGTTATGTTCAGGGGTGAATTTCTTTTCCATTCTTTTGCTCATAAGGTCTTTAAATGGATTGGTTTAAGCCCACATAGATTATGAAATATAAGTGTGATTACTATTAGCCACATCTGCAAAATGCTTTGATATTAATGGATTGACAATGGACTGAATAATAGAGTAGTTTAATTTAGTAAGTTGTCACATAAAAATGCATATGACAGATAGAAAAAACAAACCAAAGGCAAAAGTGGGGCTGCTGGTGTGTCTCCAAGGGTAAATGGCTTTGCTACCAAGCCTGATGGCTAGAGTTTGATCCCTGGGTTGCCCATGATGGAAGGAGAAAGCTTACTTCTGTTCTACACATATGTGCCATGGCACATGATTGCCTACACATAGACAAATAAATATGTAATGTTTTCCTACAGTCTAATGTATATCTAAATCTGAGAGTAAAATACAGGCAAATTCAGGGTGGGTGGGAGGACAGGGGGAGAGAAGGGGGCTTATGGGACTTTCGGGGAGTGGGGGGCTAGAAAAGGGGAAATCATTTGAATGTAAATAAAAAATATATCGAATAAAATAATTCATCTGCCATATATTTTAGGATTTCACTGGAAGATATTTTATGGTAAAGCAAAGATCTAATGATGAAAATGAAGGATATGGAGTTCAGAAACTGGTGACCTCTTGGGAGGGCAGGTAGACTAGCAGGGTACTCTCTAAAGGAAAAGAGCTGAGAGAATATGTATGACTGGATAGTTGTGCTAGCTTCCCTGTCCATGAGACTGGCTCAGCAGTCTCAGTATATCTGATGAGTACTGAGAGGGCTCCTGGAGATTTTATAATGAGATCCTGAAGAAGGTGTTTCTGCTATCAGCAAAGGATGAACAAGACAAACTTGTTGGCAAGGAAGAAGCAAAATTTCCTACTTCTACAACCTCCTATCTGGACTGCTGCCAGAAGGGGCTGCATACATTTAGGGTGGGTCTTTCTGGTTGAAATCATCTGACCAAGAAAGTGACTCATAGGAGTGCCTAGTGGCTTAGATTTTAATTGATTCCAGATCCTGTCAAGTTGACAACCAAGATTAGCATTGCACCAAGGAAAGGAAATGCCAAGATGATTGCTTTGTCATCAGGCTAAGCAAGATGAATGGTTGAAGGAGTTTTGTTAAAAATATATATATATGTACAGACACAATACAACACCATGATATGGTATAAAGTTTAAATTGTTTGAGAGAAGCATACAGGGCATCAGAAGTAGAGTAAAGAGATATCACTTGTAGTACAATTTAGTTTATGAAATGGAATGCACAAAAGAATACAGCTGAACCATAAACACTGTTATTCACTAGGGACTGCATCAGGTATCATTGAAGTTATATATGAAATATATGATTCTACTTATGTCAATAAGTCCTTGGATATGCAAGTCCAATAAGAGAGAGAAAGCAAATGAGTGGTTGCCCTGGATGTGTGGGCAAATGGGAAGTGATGGCTAAAGGGCCCAGGGTCTCTTTCTGAAGTATAGAAAATCTAGCTGACTTTTACTATATGCATATATGTAGATACTCAAGATTGTTGGATTATACACCTCAATTTGGTGAGTTGTATGGAATGATATGTAAATCACATGCCAATGAAGCTAATTTTAAAATGTTATACAGACTAAACAATAATTTTTCAAAGAGGAAAAAAATATGATTGTCTTAGTAGGCTCAGAAAATTTTTAGAAAGAGCCTTTTATCTCTATCACATTTTGTCTTTTCTGAGTTGCTGCCAGCCCTGTTGCTTTGGCTACTCACATCATATCTGTCCCTTGGCTGAACTCTCATCTTCCAGACAGGTCTTCCCTACAGCTGGTCTCCAGTGCAAAGTACTATTGTCTCAGAGCTCACTCAGAGACGGTGGTCCTGATCCTTATCTCAACTGACCCCATCACTGCTGAGGCTTCTCCTGTCTCACTCTTCCTGACAACTTTCAGAGCGTTGGCAAACTGGTTTTTCTCCTAGCCAGTGCAGATGGTCTCCCTCCCCAAATAATGTTCACTTCTCTCAACACAGGAGACACAAGGAGACAACTGGTCAGAGCATCTAGAAAGGGATGTTCTCATACAGAGGAATTTGATTAGAATGGTCTATACTTTTGAAAATTTAATGTGTGCATGAATCAGTGCAATCAACAGGAGACCTTGGTTAAAATGAGGATGCTGACTCAGCAACTCCATGGTCTGAGATTGCACATGTTTAAAAAGCTCCTAAACGCTGCTCCAGCTGCTGCTCTTACACCCGTGTTAAAAAGCAAGGTGCTAGACAGTTGCTGACTTCTATTTTGACACCAGCATTCCATTAGACCTGGCCAAACTGACCACAGAAGCCGTGGCTGCTAATACAGATCTTGAACTGTTCCCTACAGAGCATTCTGTCTGGAGGTTCTGGAAGTGTAAGTTACAAGTAATGGAATGAAAAGTGGGTTTTCTCATCTCTAGGATAATGTTGCTGGCACTGAGAAGCAGGTTGGCCAAACACAGAAACTGATATATTGTCAAAGTGATATGGGTCATCTTTGTCTCCCCAAAGTGGATTAATTCCTAAGGAGTCCTTTTATTTAACATAGGTCTAAGTTTCCTCTGTGAGTGGATGGTCTATTGAACCTATTTCACATGATGGTAAATGGCACCAAGGGGGTTAAGAAGAAAGAACTTTAAAACACTATAATTTAGATCTCAACTATTGATTCACATTTGGAGGTCAGGGGGAATAAAATCGTTAACTTCCAAGTTACACTAATTTAAAATTTCTTTAAATCAGAATAATTCAGTAAAATGGTCTAAAATGTCAGTTTGTGCTTAAAAACATTCAACAAATACTGTGTTGCAAATATGCTATTCTTTCCTCAATCCCTAATACATATTTTATATTTTATTCTCTCTCTCTCTCTCTCTCTCTCTCTCTCTCTCTCTCTCTCTCTCTCTCTCTCTCTCTCTCTCTCTGTGTGTGTGTGTGGGGGGGGTTGTAACAGAAGACAGCTTTGTCTGTCATTCCTTTGAACTCATCATCCTCTTTTTAAAAATTAAAAAGAGACAAGACCTCTTCCACTGTCCCTAAACTTACTAATTAGGTCTGGCTGACTGGCTATTGATGCCCAGGGATCTACCTGTCTCCACATCTCTAGCACCAAGTTTGCGAGACTGAGCCTCCATGCATAACTTTTTATATGGGTTCTGGTGACCAAACTCAGGTCCTCATGCTGTATGGCAAAGCACTTTACTGACTGACTCATCTCCCTCCTCTCTACCATTTCATGGTGCATAGCATATTATTTATATAAATGAACAGGTCTAATTGTTCTATTTCCACATGTGCATAAGACATGCTTGTATCATATTTACCTCTCATCATTCTCTTACCCTCTTGTTACTTAACCCCAGTCCTCTTCTGTAACTATGTCTCTAGTACTCCCAAGTCTTTTTGTTTTCCTAGATTCCTTGACTGAGAGAAAATAGGCAGTATATGGCCTTCTAAGTCTCACTTATTTTACTTACTATGATTTTCAGTTTCATTTTTTCTCCTGAAAAATAATACATGATTTTTTTCTCTGTGATGAAATAATACTTGTGTTTGTGGGTGTTTGTGTGTGTATGTATGCATGTGTATATATATGTTTTCATTATCTTTTATTATTCATGGATAATAACCTGTCTATCAATTGCATAAATTACTTATTTATTACTTGTTATAGTAAATGTGAATTTTGCTCAGTTCTGTATTTTCTTTTCCCACTCAACCAATGAATTTATATCTCTCTTTCAGCTCCACTATTAGACACCTCTGTGGAATTAACTGATGTATTTAAATTATTCTCTTTTTAGCCATAGACAAAGGGCCATACTTTTAAATGCAGGTCTTAACAGTAACTTCCTGACCTCTTCTCTCACATGCGCACTTACTGACTTTTGGTCCCAAATAGTTATTTATATTTTACTCACCTTTGAATGTTGACAGTAGCCTTAAGTACAAAATTTAACTAAATAAATCCTTGCCTTTTCTGTGTGTTGATTCTGTGGGATGACAATTAAAATGTTTACATTATTGTCCCTCTGGAAATACTGTTTCCTATCAGGTGAAATGATATAGTATATCATTTCCTTTCTGTAAAGCTATTCCTTCAAGCTTCTATTGTCTTTTTATTATATTCAGTACACAAGATAACTAGAAGTACCTGAATCATTGACGTTTTCTCCTGATTAAAAGAACAGATCTAAGACTGTTTGTCATGTGTGTTTCAGAAGGTCAAGGTTTCCCTTTCTTTTGCCATGTTTTTTTGGTTGGTTGGTTGGTTGGTTGGTTTGGTTTGTTTGGTTTGTTTGGTTTGGTTGTGTCTTTTCAAAGATAGAGTTTCTCTGTGTAGTTCTGGCTGTTCTAGAACTCACTTTGTGGATCAGGCTGACCTAGAACTCAGAGATTTACTTTCCTCTGTCTCCTGAGTTCTGAAATTGAAGCCATACATTTAAACATTAGCTCTCAACTAAACATTGGGCTGTGAAATCAATGTACTGGGTCACAACTAATATTTTTTTAAGTTGAAATAAAATAAACATACTTCATTATCCATAAGAATTCAAGCATTTTTATACTAATATGTGTGTATGTCCTGGTTATATATAGAAGAGATCCTTTCTTTATTTTTATGTTGGCTGCTAGAGTGAAGGCTTGGATGCTCTAACCTTGCTTGCTGAATGGTCTCATTTAGGCTCTATTTCTAGTTTAGAGGTTGCCTTCCTTGTCTAGTATATAACTCTCTTTCATATTAAGGCTATGAGGCCTTAGTGGGTCTAATGGGCTTCAGGCTCTGATCACTTTCTTCTGACATGCAGTTCTCAGAAAGGGCTCGGATTTGAGGTTTAAGGGTGTCAGTAAGGTGGATTTCCTTTTTTGTGTGACCTTTATTAGAAGAGTTATTAACACCGGAAAAAAAAGACAGCAACATGAAGCATGGTGGGAGCTCTGAGGAGAATTTATGCTTACCCTGCAAAGTAAAACCTTATAGGTTTTAGAGGAAGGAGTTTTATGCCTCCAGGTTGATGAGTAGTTCATAGCACTTGCTTACAGTCCAGCTGTTTCTGATTCCCCAAATCCAGGGGAATGGCTGGTGAGGGGGTGGTCTTGCATTTCTATGGAGGAAGGAATCATGTTAATGTGTGACTTAGAAGTTGTGGGGAGAGTGGGGGACGTGATGGATATGCCATTAATAGCTTCCTGGTGCCTTGGATTCTTTTAGTTGGGCCTGTAAATTTCCTTTGGGGGATTTGGAATTAAGGCACCAGCTCTTCTAGAATCTGAGCACTTGGGGAACATGTTCAAGTGCTTTAAATTTACAGACAGGTTCTCCATGGGAGCCTTGTCATTTTTTCCCCCAGAAGATTTGAGAACGAAGTTGCTGCAGGTAGGCATGGCCTGATTAGTTGGTGCCTCCAAACCCTTCCCAGCTGGGATATTGACACATCTTGTGACTCAGGTGTCATTGAATTTCTAGTACTAGCCTTCCCTGGGCTTCTTATGAAGAAATCACTGCTCACCTTTTTTGCATTGCCAATATATTGACAGCAGCTTCTTTCCTGACAAAATTATTTTTCAGCATCATCATCATACTTTATAGAGAAGAAATAGACATTGATAGGTTTCTTGAACTTTTGTATATTGCTGCAATAAAATATAAAAATCAGAATGATAGTAGACAAATATTACATATTAATAATTTGTATTTACATTCTCATCCTTTTGGAGAAATAAACTGAAATACATGAGAAGAACCTCAGGTTCAGAGAGGGATTTCAGTTGTTGACTGACAGAATGGAAGCAAATCTTTTCTGTTGTTGTTTCTCTTCTTTAAAACCCATTTGGCTATCTATCATTGCTTATTTTGAAAGTACACTTTAAATGTTGCGATAGGCCCAAACACAGAAGGTAGAGATAGTAATTTCCTTCAATGTGACCACCAAGGTATTTAAACCTATATCTCCTTTAGAAATAAGGAGACACCATCACTGAGTTGGTATGTGTCAAATTGGCTCCTTGACTGGGAAATCTTGAAATTCACTTCCTTGTCATTTCCCATGTTGACTGAAGTAAGCAATCCAAAGTACTGTCTTAAAGTTCACTTAAAACTTTTACAGTAACCACAGCAGCATGAGCTTTCTTTGCAAGTAGGGCTATGTTCTCACCAAATTATTTAAAATTGCCAGTGCATGCTGAAAATAAGGCAGACATGACTGCTTGGAATCATTATTGTTTTTAAATTATCTGTAAACAGTGTGCCCTTTATTCCCTGTACTTGGAATCCACCCTCCCCACTGCCTCACCTGTGGTGGGTCAGATTCCAAGAAGAAAAGCAACTCCCACTCTTGTGCCAGTTCTTTTGATGTGCTTAGAACATTTGAATAGCATTAAGGAATTAAACCTGTGGAACGCCATGCAATGACCATTACTCACAGTTAGGCCTGTATTTTCTTTTGCTTGGCTCTGAGCCAGGGCCCAGGTTTATGTGTGTGGAGTGTTGGTGGGATGAAGTAGACACAAGCAAAAGGATTTGGTTACACACTGTTCGGGGCATGCACATCTATGCCAAGGGAAGCCCTGCCACTCTGCAGCACTCTTACAAGAAATTAAAGCCTAATCTGAATCTTAGGTCGTGTTTGTCAGAATGCTTGGAAGTTTCTTTGCCCCTCTCACACAATACCTCTCTGCTTCCCACTTCTATATTCAGCCTTTTCCCCAGTTCCAAAACAGCTACTGAAAATCAATTTTCCTCAGATTCTTTCATTATAGCCAAGAATCTTTGTTTTGCCTTTAACACTTTTCAAGCAGAACACTTGAGATTCACACAGCCTGTCCTTAGTATTGATATATGCCACCCCAGCTCACTTCTTTTACGATGGCAAGCCTCCTAACTTTGTGCATTTGAAGTTATGAGGTAGGTCCACCAACCTAGGCTGGTATTCAGAGTCCATAGGGCCAATTTCTTCCTAGACTAGAGGAAAGGTTTTTATAATGGTGGGGGGGCTTGCTGTTGTTTAAATCATGTCAGTGCTGACACTCTAACTTCAGTCCACTTTTCCATCTTCTTTTGACTTAAGGCTCTCTTCCCAACATTCCAAGTGAGCTTTTTCTATACACATCTCCTAGTTTTATGCTTTGTACCAAGTCTCTGTTTGCTTTAGTACCTGTGTGTCTCTGTGCATGCAATTCAGTTTTAAGTGGTGAGGAAGTCTACCAGCTTTCAAGCTTCAATGCAATCTATTCCTCTAGCCATTTTTGTTTTCCTTCTTCAGTCCCAAGTCTCTTACTGTATTATTGACCACATGACTGGCATAGTTCATTACAATGAATCTCTACGGAGAGTCACTCGAGGATATATGGAGTTGATGGAATAGAATTCACTTGTGGAGAGAGTCTATATGTCTTGAGTGATGTGTCCACTATAGCATGCAGCACACAGGATATTAGATATGAGGCAACTTTGTTTATAACTGATTATAGAAATAAAATCTGAGACATGGAACATAAAATTTTGAAAGTTTTACTAAAAGGAAGAACATGAAAAACTACAATTTCTTGTCTCCATGATGGTCTCTATTTCGATTTCACATATACTTAAGCAACATGCATGTCCAGTAAAATTGATTAGTGAGTAAAAAAATAAAAATAGAAGCCTTACTCTTGCATTAATTTGAACATATGCATGTTTGTTTTCATAACTATTATTTAAAATCTTCCTTTATTTTGTTAATATAAGGCAAAGCTTTCAGAGATAATAAGAACAAGGCACATATTCCAATAGTTCCAACTTGGAGATGATGTGAACATTTTTTAACAAGATTTATTTAGCTATTTGTGTTTCTTCCTTTATGTGAGGTTCACTGACAATCAAGAAATACAAATTGAAACAATAACAAGAAACTATAGTTTTTGCCTAAGTAGTAATTTTTTTTTTTTTTGAGACTGAATCTCTCACTATGCAAACCCTGCCTCTGCCTACTTGAGTGCTGGGATTGAAGGTGAATGCAACCATGCCTGACACATTTTAAAAGCTGTATTTATTTATATAAATGCTCTGTCTGAATGTAAACCTTAAAATTAATAGAGTATAAGATTTCATTTTAAAGGGTTGTGAGCCACCATGTGGTTGCTGGGAATTGAACTCAGGACTTCTGGAAAAGTAGCCAATTCTCTTAACCACTAGTCATGTCTTGAGCTCCTGGCTTTTTTTTTTTTAAATGAATGATTCCTACTATAGTGAAGAGTTGCACATGGGATCTCACATAATGTTGGGATTAGAGAGAAAGGAATCTTTCTGAATGACAGACTGTAAAAAGCAAAGGTATGCATATTCTATGAGTGCTTTGGAATTTTTTTTTTTTTACAGTCTCCACTGAAGTTAACCATACAGCTGTGTTTTGGACCTTGCAAATCTATCCATAGGCACATGCCTACTAAATGGAAATGTTTATGTATGTTGTCAGAAACAAACAAGTAAACATGTTCTAGAATCTTCATAGCAGCACCATTCTTTGTGGTATGTAACTGAGAAGCAAACAGATAAATGCCTATTGACAGTAGGTCAGAAAAAGAAGCACAACATCTGTACACCATGGAATACCAGCCAGAAATGAAACAGAAAAACTGTCCATTACCAGCTACAGGTAGAAGCTGCACAAGTAGCACAGTGTTGAGAAAAATGAACCAAGTTAGAGCACATAGCATATGAGTGATTCTATTTATATTGAGTTAAAAAATGAGTAAAACGAATTTATTTTGTTAAATGCCAGTTTGATGACTACCTCTGTGGTGGTTAAGAATAGAGAAAATGGCTTCATAAGGGCCATTGGAATGTTGTAATATAATACTTTTATGCATTCTTAGATAATTTTGTATACCACATCTTGATCATATTCATTTCCAAATTTACTACTCCTAGATTCCCTGCAATTTCTTGTCCTCATTTTTGTTTGCTTGTTGGTTTGGGTTTTTTTTTTTTTTTAAGACATTACCTTGAAAGAGATGTCTGGTCTCTAGGTCTCCAATTTGGGCATTAGGTAATGGTTCCATAGTTATCATGTTCCTCTGACAAATGTTGTCAAGCTGTGTGCTTAATATTTGTGTACTTTTTAGTGGAGACCTTTAAAAGTCCAAATATTCTTTCACCAAATAATTTCACTAGTATTTTCCTGTGAAATAATAACAGATGTCTTCAAAAGAATTTGTATGCAGTGCTTATAATCCAAAACTCCTTCCAACAGTGAGAAATTAAATATAATATCTGTGTCTGACAATAATGAAGTGGTTGAATAAAGTATAATAGGACAGTACAGCCCTAAAAATAATTTTTATGAATACCACATAATGACACATTTTAATGTAATGTGAAAATCACAGTATTAAACTGTATATAGAGAATAACACAATGGAAGTAAAAATAAAACAATAGCAAGAAAACATTTGAGACTGATATATTTCATTAAGAAATGATATAATTTCTTAAAAATGCACTGTTATTTGGGAATGATGGTTTATTGAGTGGTTTTATTGTCTTCTTAAAATTTTGTTTACATTCTAAATTATACATGATGATTAATTATTTAATGACTATATATAGGAACTAGAGGAAATTGAGATTCCTCCTTATGTTTTTTTAAAGCTAAAGAGGGCAGACAAGTCAAATAAGGAAACACCATCATGTAGACTTGGTATTCAAGCCAATTCTCTTGTTCTACTTGTTCTGGCTCTCCTTTCTCAGGCTCTCCTTTCTTACTCTTTTTGCTCTCAGGCACGCTGACTAGAGAAATATCTGAGTCCATGAAGACCCTCACAAATTTTAAAGGGAAATAGAAAATGGATTGACATCCTTTTTGAACAGTGATTTTGGGCTGGCTTTAGGAGATCAGATATGTGGGAGGCAGGAAGCTAAATGAGAGTGTATGCTATTTCCCCCACTTTCCAGGTTCGTGAAGAAATTACTGTGCACAATTTTGCAGAAAGCACAGCTAGAAAAATCCTCTTCTATTATTTACACAATTCCAAAACTTGATAGTGTCAGTGGAAGACAAACACCAAGTTCTTTATCTCCATGGAAGTAATGTCTTCTTAAAAAGAAAAAAAATGAGTATGAGTGATTATCCCATGTGCCCTCAGTGTTCAATCCCAGAAGGCATTGGAACCCTTGGAGCTTGAGTTACAGACAGTTGTAACCTACATGTGAGTACTGGGAATCAAGCTTGAGTGCTCTGAAAGAACAGTGAGTATTCTTAACCATTGAAGCATCACTCCAGACATATAGGGGATGTCTTAATCTATTTTACATTCTTAATACTTATCTTGGCAATGGAATGTAACATTTCTTAGAGTAGGTAATCATTATTTTATCAGTTGATCTATGTTATAAGCGAAACCTTCTATTTTTAAACTAGAACACAGATAGTTTATTTTGGTCCCAGAAACTCATACACCATCTTGAATATCAGTTTAGAGAAGTGCATATCATTCTTAAGGGAGCACATTGTTCATAATCATTTGTTCAGTGTTCAAAGGGACATAACACAGGATTTACTTCAATTCATTCAGGTCACAGACCTTTGGCCAACTACAGTCTTAACCAAAAGTGTCATAAAATGCCCAGACTAGCTCTGTTCAAATGTACCATATTTGTGATTATGCTCAATACCAACACTAAGCATTATGTATTCTAGAAAAGTGATAGTTTTGTGAACTGTACCTCAAGAACTGGATAACTCTCTATTGTGTGGGAGTTAAGAAAATCTAAACACAAGGTTGATACTACCTATATAGCATAATACTTCTCTGTACTATACTACACTACCTATGAAGCAATGAGGAGCTTCTCAAGGTTCTAGAAGACCCCAAGTAAGGACATTTATCTATAAGTACCTGTAAGAGGAAAGGTGAATACTGTAGCAGAAACAATCATTTCATGGGCACAAGATTGCTCCCCTCAAGGGACAGCAATGGCAATACATGTTTCAGGTTAACTTTCAGAGCCAGAACTGACATAATAGTCAATGGCACTATAGCCTGACAAGAACTGTTTTATTATGTCTACTTCCTGTGCTCCTGAACCAATTCTTTCTCTACTTAAATATGATGCCTGCATCAGTATCTTAAAAACAAACTTGGGATCAATGGGTTCTTGATCTCTTCATGCTCATTTCCTTTCAACTATTATGCATCTTTTAAAATTGGTATACTAAGTCATATGTCTGAGTTTAGCTATTGGTTCCAAAAAGTCTGATATATTGACCTGAAACGCCAATCTACATTTCACTAGCTACAGCAAGGAGCTGGTTACATTACGGAATCTGTGTAGGTCTTTGCAGCTGTAAGACACAAGAACCACTTTTCTAGCCTCAGTGGGGTAGAGTGGCCAATGGTCTATTTCTTTTTTTTAAAATATTTTTATTTTCAATATTCTTTGTTTACATTCCAAATGATTTCCCCTTTCCCAGATCCCCCTTCCCCATATGTTCCATAAACCTTCTTCTCTCCATCCATTCTCCAATCACCTCCCTCCTTTTTCTCTGTCCTTATATTCTCCTCCAATGCTAGATCAATCCTTTACATGATCAGGATCCTCTCCATACTTCTTCATGGGAGCCATTTGTTATGCGATTTGTGCCTTGGGGCTTTTGGGCTAATTAATATCCACTTATCAGAGATTGCATTCCATGTGTATTTTTTTGTGATTGGGTTACCTCACTTAGGATGAAATTTTCCAGATGAAACCATTTACCTAAAAATTTTGTGAATTCATTGTTTCTAATTGCTGAGTAGTATTCCATTGTAGATCACCAATAGCTTATGCTCTAAGATCAAGAATTGACAAATGGGACCTCATAAAATTACAAAGTTTGTGGAAGGCAAAGGACAAAATGGCAACCATCAAATTGGGAAAGGATATTCACCAATCCTACATCTGATAGAGGCTAATATCCAATATATACAAAGAACTCAAGAAGTTAGACCCCAGGGAACCAAATAACCCTATTAAAAAATGGGGTACAGATCTAAACAAAGAATTTTCACCTGAAGAAATTCAATGGCTGAGAGGCACCTTAAGAAGTGCTCAACATCATTAGTCATTAGGGAAATGCAAATCAAAACAACCCTGAGATTTCACCTTAAACCAGTCAGAATGGCTAAGGTCAAAAACTCAGGAGACAGCAGGTGTTGCGAGGATGTGGAGAAAGAAGAACACTCCTCCACTGCTGGTGGGGCTGTAAGATGGTACAACCACTTTGGAAATCAGTCTGGCGGTTCCTCAGAAAACTGGACATGACACTTCTGGAGGACCCTGCTATACCTCTCCTGGTCATATACCCAGAGGATTCCCCGGCATGCAATAAAGACACATGATCCATAAGAGAAATTGACCTGAAGTTCTCTTTCTTTGTTGGATCTTTGTGTGGTTTTGGTATCAGCATAATTGTGGCTTCATAGAACGAGTTGGGTAGAGTTCCCTCTGTTTCTATTTTGTGGAATAGTTTGAAGAGTATTGGTGTTAGTTCTTCTATGAAGGTCTGTTAGAACTCTGCACTGAAGTCATCTGGTCCCGTGCTTTTTTTGGTTGGGAGACTTTCTATGACCCTTTATATTTCTTCAGGTGTTATGGGACGGTTTAGTTGAACTATTTGATCCTGATTTAGTTTTGGTGTAGGATATCTGTCTAGAAACTGTCCATTTCCTCCAGATTCTCCAGTTGTGTTGAGTATAGGCTTTTGTAGTAGGATCTAATGTTTTTTTTGAATTTCCTCAGTTTCTGTTGTTATATCTCCCTTTTCATTTCTAAGTTTGTTAATCTGTATACTGTCTCTGTGCCCTTTGGTTAGTCTGGCTAAAAGTTTATCTATCTTGTTGATTTTCTCAAAGAACCAGCTCCTGGTATTGTTGATTCTTTGTATGGTTCTCTTTGTTTCTACTTGATTGATTTCGGCCCTGAGTTTGATGATTTCCTGCCTTCTACTCCTCCTGGGTGAAATAGCTTCTTTTTGTTCCAGGGCTTTCAGGTGTGTCATTAAGCTCTTAGTGTATGCTTTCTCCTTTTTCTTTTTGGAGGCACTCAAGGCTATGAGTTTTCCTCTTAGCACTGCTTTCATTGTGTCCCATAGATTTGGGTATGTTGTGTCTTCATTTTCATTGTGTTCTAAAAAGTCTTTAATTTCTTTCTTTATTTCTTCCTTGACCAAGGTATCATTGAGTAGAATATTGTTCAGTTTCCACGTGTATGTGGGTTTTCTGTTGTTTTTGTTGCTATTGAAGACCACTTTTACTCCATGGTGATCTGATAGGAGGCATGGGATTAGTTTGATCTTCTTATATTTGTTGAGGTCTGTCTTGTGACCAATTATATGGTCGATTTTGGAGAAGGTACCATGAGGTACTGAGAAAAAGTATATTCTTTCGCTTTAGGATAGAATGTTCTATATATATATATCTGTTAAATCTAATTGGTCCAAAGCTTCAATTAGTTTCATTGTGTCCCTGTTTAGTTTCTGTTTTCCTGATCGGTCCATTGAGGAAAGTGCAGTGTTGAAATCACCCACAATTATTGTGTTAGGTGCAATGTGTGCTTTGAGCTTTAATAAAGGTTCTTTTACGAAAGAGGGTGCCCTTGCATTTGGAGCGTAGATGTTCAGGATTGAGAGTTCTTCTTGTTGTATTTTTCCTTTGACCAGCAAGAAGTGTCCCTCAGAGTCTCTTTTGAAGACTTTGGGTTGAAAGTCAATTTTTTCTGATATTAAAATGGCTACTCCAGCTTGTTTCTTGAGACCATTTGCTTGTAAAATTGTCTTCCAGCCTTTTACTCTAAGGTAGTGTTTGTCTTTGACCCTGAGGTGTGTTTCCTGTAAGCAGCAAAATGTAGGGTCCTGTTTACGTATCCAGTCAGTTAGTCTATGTCTTTTTATTGGGGCATTGAGTCCATTGATGTTAAGAGATATTAAGGAATAGTGATTGTTACTTCCTATCATTTTTGACGTTATTTTTTAAATTTGATAAATTTTCAAATTTGACATTAACTTCTTTTGGGTTTGATGAAAGGTTACTATCTTGCTTTTTCCAGGGTGAAGTTTCCCTCCTTGTATTGGTGTTTTCCTCCTATTATCCTTTGTAGGGCTGGGTTTTTCTCTTATGAATATTGATGCAGAAATACTTAATAAAATTCTTGCCAACCGAATCCCAGAACACATCAAAATGATCATCCACGATGATCAAGTAGGCTTCATCCCAGGGATGTAGGGATGGTTCAATATAAGGAAATCCATCAATGCTATCCACTACATAAACAAACTCAAAGAAAAAAACCATATGATCATCTCATTAGATGCAGAAAAACATTTGACAAAATCCAGCATCCTTTCATGCTAAAAGTATTGGAAAGAACAGGAATTCAAGGTCCATGCCTAAACATCCTTAAAGCAATATACAGCAAACCGGTAGCCACATCAAACTAAATGGAGAGAAACTTGAAGCAATCCCACTAAAATCAGGGAATAGACAAGGCTGTCCTCTCTCTCCATATCTTTTCAATATAGTACTTGAAGTTCTAGCTAGAGCAATTAGACAACATAAGGAGGTCAAGGGGATACAAATTGGAAAGGAAGAAGTCAAATTATCACTATTTGCAGATGACATGATAGTCTACTTAAGTGACCCGAAAACCTCTACCAGAGAACTCCTACAGCTGAGAAACAACTTCAGCAAAGTGTCTGGTTATAAAATCAACTCAAGCAAATCAGTTGCCTTCCTATACTCAAAGGATAAGCAGGCCAAGAAAGAAGTTAGGGAAACGACACCCTTCAAAATAGCCACAAACAATATAAAGTATCTTGGTATGACTCTAATCAAACAAGTGAAAGATCTATATGACAAGAACTTCAGTTCTCTGAAGAAGGAAATCGAAGAAGACATCAGAAAATGGAAAAATCTGCCATGCTCGGGGATCGGCACAATTAATATAGTTAAAATGGCCATCTTGCCAAAAGCAATCTACAGATTCAATGCAATCCCCATCAAAATCCCAACTCAGTTCTTCAAAGAGTTAGGAAAAGCAATTCTCAAATTCATCTGGAATAACAAGAAACCCAGGATAGCTAAAACTATTCTCAACAACAAAAGAAATTCTGGGGGAATCAGTATCCCTGACTTCAAGCAATACTACAGAGCAATAGTGTTAAAAACTGCATGGTATTGGCACAGTGACAGACAAGTGGACCAATGGAATAGAATTGAAGATCCAGAAATGAATCCACACACCTATGGTCACTTGATCTTCGACAAAGGAGCCATAAACATCCAGTGGAAAAAAGATAGCCTTTTCAACAAATGGTGCTGGATCAATTGGAGGTCAGCATCCAGAAGAATGCGAATTGATCCATTCTTATCTCCATGTACTAAACTTCACTCCAAGTGGATCAAGAACCTCCATGTAAAACCAGACACACTGAAACTAATAGAAAAGAAACTGGGGAAGACCCTTGAGGACATGGGCACAGGGGAAAAGTTCCTGAACAGATCACCAATAACTTATGCTTTATGATCAAGAATTGACAAATGGGACCTCATAAAATTACAAAGTTTCTGTAAGGCAAAGGACACTGTTAAAAGGACAAAATGGCAACGATCAAATTGGGAAAGGATATTCACCAACCCCACATCTGATAGAGGGCTAATATCCAATATATACAAAGAACTCAAGAAGTTAGACCCCAGGGAGCCAAATAACCCTATTAAAATGGGGTACAGATCTTAATAAAGAATTTTCACCTGAAGAAATTCGATGGCCGAGAGGCACCTTAAGAAGTGCTCAACATCATTAGTCATTAGGGAAATGCAAATCAAAACAACCCTGAGATTTCACCTTACACCAGTCAGAATGGCTAAGGTCAAAAACTCAGGAGACAGCAGGTGTTGGCGAGGATGTGGAGAAAGAGGAACACTCCTCCACTGCTGGTGGGGCTGCAAGATGGTACAACCACTGTGGAAATCAGTCTGGAGGTTCCTCAGAAAACTGGGCATGACACTTCCAGAGGACCCTGCTATACCTCTCCTGGGCATATACCCAAAGGATTCCCCAGCATGCAATAAAGACACATGCTCCATTATGTTCATAGCAGCCTTATTTATAATAGCCAGAAGCTGGAAAGATCCCAGATGCCCCTCAAAGGAGGAATGGATACAGAAAATGTGCTATATTTACACAATGGAATACTACTCAGCAATTAGAAACAATGAATTCACAAAATTTTTAGGCAAATGGTTTGATCTGGAAAATATCATCTTAAGTGAGGTAACCCAATCACAAAAGAATACACATGGAATGCAATCTCTGATAAGTGAATATTAATTAGCCCAGAAGCCCTGAATACCCAAGGCACAAATTCCATAACAAATGACTCCCATGAAGAAGTATGGAGAGGGTCCTGATCCTGGAAAGGATTGATCTAGCATGGGAAGGGAAAATAAGGACAGAGAAAAAAAGGAGGGAGGTGATTGGAGAAGGGATGGAGAGAAGAAGGTTTATGGGACATATGGGGAGGGGGGATCCGGGAAAGGGGAAATCATTTGGAATGTAAACAAAGAATATAGAAAATAAAAATATTAATTAAAAAAAGACACATGATCCAGTATGTTCATAGCAGCTTATTTATCATAGCCAGAAGTTGGAAAGAACCCAGATGCCCCTTAAAGGAGGAATGGATACAGAAAATGTGGTATATTTACACAACGGTCTATTTCTATATTATTCCAAATTCAACCAACGTAACAATAGATTAAGTCTCTGCTTATTGAAGTTTGAATAAAGCAATTAACTCAGAATTTTACCTTGCAACTCATTGCCACACTGCTAAAGCTTAACACTGATAACATCTGAGTGACCTCAATTTCCAAGCCAGTGCCCAAGGATAGAGCCTCTGAAACAGGTCTTATGTTAGAGAGTGACTCCAAATCCACATCCATTAGACTTTGATTCTAGTCATTCTCACTTGTAACTCATCATAGTCATTTGGGGTCATGGATTTACTTCAGTACTATGTATGCTATAGTAATAATGTGGCCTCAGCATGGGACATAATTTTGTTGTATTGATTGTATAGGGGACTGGGACTAAGAGGAATCATATAGTACCAAACTATAGTCCAGTGACTCAAGGCAAGTTATCTTAGCCTGCTACACACCAGAGAGATATTTCCAGTGCTATACTACCCATTTTAAGTGGTTCCCTTAGTCTTGATGAACCCACTAATGGGGGAATTGGGGCAAAGCTTGTTGTCCTCTAGTGCTGAAATTGTTACAATACAGCAATGGAAGTCTGTAAGAAAGGTGGATAGAGAGTCGCACTTGTTTTGAGAACGGAGAATATGACGCCAGGCTTAGAGGCAATCTACTTAGATTTTTTTTTCTGAAAAGAGAGGTGCCAACAAAACAAGGTTGTGAAGACTGAAAGTTATAAATAGCCAATCCTGTAATGTCCAGATGATTCCACTCATCAAGCATTAAGGACTTCATGAAAGCTAAGGGTCAGAATAAAAAATCTAGAAACTGACCCATTTGTAACTAGTTCAAGTGAACATGGAATTTTAAACAGCTCTTTTACAGCAATTCCGAGTTTAAAGAAAATGAGTCAGTCTTTGAACACAGAAATTTAGCAAAGAGATGGAAGCAATTTTTAAATGTTAACCAAAATAACTAATCCAACTACAATGGACAGCAGGATGAAGGCTCCTTAAAGAACTAAAATTGGGCTTACCCTATGGCATACTACAGCACTCTTGGGGTTATATGTGAAGGACTCCAAGACAATATACCGTTCTGATACTTGTGCATCATTGTTTATGTGCACAGTTTATATGTTAGGTATTGTTAACAATACCTAAAGTTTGGAACTGACACTGATATCTTCCAACAGAGGCAGGGTTAAAGAAAATGTGGTGTTCACATTTTCTATTATGTCTACTTTCTGGGACTTTTCTATTCAGCCCCAAAGGAGAATGAATAATAGTTGTGCTATTTAACTAGATGTAATCATATTAAGGTAATTCATTCTCTTTTAGTATTACAAATAAGCACATTGTTTCTTTATGTTTGGGTCCTAGGGTTTATAAAGATACATAAAATCCCAAACAGACATGTGACATAGAAATGGCAGCAAAGTACTCTAGAGGAACAGAGTGGATTGATGGGAGGGGCAAGTAAGAGAAGTATAGTGAATCAGTGGGGCATGACCCAGAATGCTTTACATACTTTGATAAAATGTGATGTATAAGATATGCTACACAGTATGATAAAAGAAACATCAAAATAAAACACAATAAGCAACACATCACAAAGGACTGATAGATTAAATCAGTTAGGCACAAAGTGTTTCAGGAAATATTAAAATTGGATTGGCAGGGTTAATATAGTAAAAATGACCATCTTGCCTAAAGCAATCTATAGATTCAATGCAATCCCCATCAAAATTCCAAGTCAATTCTTCATAGAGTTAGAAAGAGCAATTTCCAAATTTATCTGGAATAACAAAAAACCCAGGATATCAAAAACTATTCTCAATAATAAAAGAGCCTGACCTCAAGCTATATACTACAGAGCAATCGTGATAAATCCTG
Organism: Apodemus sylvaticus; assembly: GCF_947179515.1. Lineage (NCBI taxonomy): Eukaryota > Metazoa > Chordata > Mammalia > Rodentia > Muridae > Apodemus > Apodemus sylvaticus. Next base: position 6,381,132 of record NC_067495.1, on the reverse strand, counting down.
CATGTTATTGGTACAATGACAGGCAGGTAGATAAATGAAACATAATTGAAGACCCAGAAACGAACCCACATGCCTATGGTAACTTGATCTTTGACAAAGGAGCTAAAACCATCCAGTGGAAAAAAGGCAGAATTTTCAACAAATGGTGCTGGTTCAACTGTCAGTCAACATGTAGAAGGATGCACATTGATCCATTCTCATCTCCTTGTACAAAGCTCAAGTTCAAGTAGATTAAGGATCTCCACATAAAACCAGATACACTGAATCTAATGGAAGAGAAAGTAGGGAAGAACCTGGAGTACATGGGCACAGGGGAAATTTTCTTGAATAGAACAGCAATGGCTTATGCTCTAAGATCAAGAATTGAGAAATGGGACCTCATAAAATTGCAAAGCTTCTGTAAGGCAAAGGACACTGTCAATAGGACAAAATGGCAACCAACAGATTGGGAAAACATCTTTACCAATCCTACCTCTGATAGAGGACTATTATCCAATATACACAAAGAACTCAACAAGTTAGACTCCAGAGAATCAAGTAACCCTATTAAAATGGAGGTACAGAGCTAAACAGAGAATTCTCAACTGAAGAAATTCGAAATGTTCAACATCCTTATTTATCAGGGAAATTCTAATCAAAACAACCCTGAGATTCCACCAGTCAGGTTGGCTAAGATCAAAAACTTAGCGGACAGCAAATGCTGGAGAAGATGTGGGGAACAATTCTCCATTGCTGATGGGATTGCAAGCTGGTAAAACCACTCTGGAAATCAGTTTGGCAGTTCTTCAGAAAATTGGACATAGTAGTACCTGAGGACCCAGCTATACCATTCCTGGGCATATACCCAAAGGATGTTATAATATGTAATAAGGACACATGCTCCACTATGTTCAAACCATCCTTATTCATAATAGGCAGAAGCTGGAAAGAACCCAGATGTCCTTCAACAGAGGAATGGATACAGAAAACGTGGTATATCTACACAATGAAGTAATATTCAGCTATTAAGAATAATATATTCATGAAATACGTAGGTAAATTGATAGAACTAGAAAGTGTCATCCTGAGTGAGGTAACCCAATCACAAAAGAACACACATGGTATGCACTCACTGATGAGTGGATATTAGCCCAAAAGCTCAGAATAAACAAGTTACAATTCACAGAATACAGGAAGTTCAAGAAGAAGGGAGAGCAAAGTGGGGGTGTTTTATTTTTTCTGAGAAAGGGAACAAAATACACACAGGAGCAATTATGGAGACAACGTGTGGAGCAAAGATTGAAGACTGCCCTATCTGGGGATTTATCCAATAAGTAGTCACCAAACCCTGACACTATTATGGACAACAAGATGTGTGTGCCGAAAGGAGCCTGTTATGGTTGTCTCCTGAGGGGTCCTGCCAGAGCCTTACACATACAGAGGCAGAAGCTAGCAGCCAAACATTGGACTGAGTGTGGCGTCCACAATGGAGGAGTTGGAGGGAGGATTGGAGGAACTGAAAAGGTTAGCAGCCACATAGGAATGTCTGACAACCAGACCCCCCAGGGCTCCCAGGGACTAAGCCATCAACCAAGGGGTACACATGGTTCCAGCCAAAAGTGTGGCAGAGGAATGCCTTGTCGGGCATCAGTGGGAGGAGAGGTCCTTGGTCTTTGAAGGTTTGATAGACACCCAATGTGGGGAAATCAGGGGTGGGGGAGTATGTGGGATTGGGCATATTCTTGAAGGCAGGGGGTGGGAGGATGGTGTGGGGGTTTTCTGGGAGGCGGAAACCAGAAAAGGGTATAACATTTGAAATGTAAATGAAGAATATATTCAATAAAAAACCTTTTAAAAGAATGAAATCTTGTCACCGGGGACAGAGTGGATAGAACTACAGGATATTAAATAATGTGAGACAAGTTAGGCAATCTATGTGATCCTAAGTGGGAACACAGAATAGTTGATCCATTACCAGAAACACAAAGAGTAAATATAGGAGCACGATGGGGAAAGGTAGAACAATGTGTAGTAAGTTACATTTAGATAGAAACGAATTTTTAATATTTTGCCACCATAACAGACTGAATACAGATAACGATTATGTACTGTATATGCTAGAAAAGAGTATTTTGAATATTTCTACTATAAAGAAATGATAAGTGATTAGGGAGATGGAAATATTTAGCATGATTTAAACATTTTGTTTTGAAATATGCATGTATTGAAATAACACATTTGGATGTAAAATTTTTCATTTTTATCAATCAGTTATTGAGTTTAATTTAAAGAAACTCAACATGAAAATACATATTTTTCTTTTAGTCAAGGATTAACTTGAAGTTTTTCTGTATATTTGTTGAAAGCATTATTCCCCTAATGCAAGCCACGCTCCCCAATCTTTCTTTGAACATGGCATGCCAAGGGGAAAATTACAAAGAAAGTCTACCCCCAGAAAGCAAGTCTTATTCCCCAATCTTCCTTTGCACATTCACTGCTGGCTGAAGACGATGCCATTCACCATATTTGGATCCTTCTCCGTAGGTCACTGGGTGGGCCTTCTTCCCATTTCTGCTACCTGGATTTTTCTTACTGAGTGATCATTGAGCACTCTGAAGCACTTCACTGAGGTTCTTGTTATCCTCTCCATGTAGTCTGTCCTTTGAAGTGACAGGGATTGTGGATGCTTATTAAAGCAGACATGACACCAGACCTGCCCTCAAGTAGACCTAAGTCTTATATCCTTAACTGTCAATCAGGACTCCCTGTTAACCAGCAAATCTGAACATCAAAACATACTGAGAGAAAACCCATGTTCTTTGTGTAACCTTAAGTCACTTAAGAAAACTTAAGTCTTAAGTGGTTCTCAACTTGTGAGTCTTGACCTCTCAGGGGATTGTATATCAGATATCATGCATATCAGATATCCTATATATCATATATCCTGCATATCATATATCCTGCTTATCAGATATTCTGCATATCAAATATTTGCATTATAACTCATAACAGTAGTAAAATTACAATTGTGAAGGAGCAACAAAAACAATTTTATGGTTGAGGGGTCATCACAACATAATAAATTGTATTAAATGGTCTCAGCATTAGGAAAGTTGAGAATCACTGCTAAGAGCTTTTTTAGAATTATCTGAGAGAAACCTTGCTATAATCATCATGGCTTTCACATTCACTATAGATTTTTAATAGTCAAAACCTTAACAAATTTGTAACTACCAAATGTCATACCCCATTGCTTGATTAATGAAATTGTCAGTGAACAACAAAAATATTAGATGCATAAATCTTGCTGCAGATCCAAGTGAAAAAGATCTCTTTGGAGGAGTCAAAAATCTCAGTCTTAATATTAATCACTCTCTCACCACCCCTCATTCATTTCTATTTCTCTCATTCATTTCTTTATTTATATATCTATAATCCAATTGCTTGTATTTCTTTATCTCACAATATAACGTTCTATATTTATTCATATATGTATATACAGCATATTCATTTAAACTTATTACAAAACCTTATATTCATATACAAAAATGACAAAATATTATACCCCATGTGCTTCCTATAAAGTTAAATTGGGACCAGATAAACTATCTGAACAGTCCCACAACCCCTAAGTAATGAGAAGCAGTCATTAAAAGTCTCCCAACCAAAAATGGCCCAGGGTCAGATGGTTTTAGTACAATAATCTATCAGATCTTCAAAAAGGATTTAATAGCAATGTTTTTCAAACTTTTCCTCAAAATAGAAACAGAAGGGACACTACCTAATTCATTTTATGAAGCCACAAAAAGTCCCAACAAAGAAAGAGAACTTCAGACCAATTTTGCTTATGAATATCGAAGTAAATAATTAATAAAATTCTCACAAGCCTAATCCAAGAAGACATTAAAACCATCTTTCACCATGATCAAGTAGGCTTCATCCAAGGGATGCAGGGATGGTTCAACATACAGAAATCCACCAATGTAATCCATTATATAAACAAACTCAAAGGAAAAAAATCCCATGTTCATCTCATTAGATGCTGAAAAAGTCTTCGACAAAATACAACACAATTTAATGTTAAAAGTCTTGGAAAAATCAGAAACTTAAGGAATATAAAAAAACATAATAAAAGATACAAACCAACAGACAACATAAAATTAAATGGAAAGAAATTTGAAGCAATCCCACTAAAATCATGGACAAGGCTGCCTCCTCTCTCCCTATTTGTGTGTGTTTGTGTGTGTGTGTGTGTGTGTGTGTGTGTGTATTGCTTCATATGTTACTGGCTAGTTTTATGTGCCAACTTGACACAGGCTGGAGTTATCACAGAGAAAGGAGCTTTAGTTGGGGAAGTGCCTCCATGAGATCCAGCTGTGGGGCATTTTCTCAATTAGTGATCAAGTGGGGAGGCCCCCTTGTGGGTGGTACCACCTTTGGGCTGGTGTTCTTGGGTTCTATAAGAGAGCAGGCTGAGCAAGCCAGGGGAAGCAAGCCAGTAAGAAACATCTCTCCATGGCCTCTGCATCAGCTCCTGCTTCCTGACCTGCTGACTTCCTTTAGTGATGAACAGCAGTGTGGAAGTGTAAGCTGAATAAACCCTTTCCTCCCCAACTTGCATCTTGGTCATGATGTTTGTGCAGGAATAGAAACCCTGACTAAGACAATATGCATATACATTTTGCTTCACCTTCAAGAGATTCGGTACTTTGTATATTTCAACTTCATCTCAATGGATGCTTTTCTGCCTTGTCCCCTGCCTGTTTCAGTTTGGTTTTTGTGGATTCCTTTTATTGGAAAAAAAATGACTAGCTTTAAAATCTTGAGACCTTTCTGTTTAGATAAATAGGCTAAATTAATTTTCAGAACATGAAAACTATAGTGAACCAAATTCCAAACTCATGTATAAAGCAGTTATTAGCACTGTTGAAATACATGTATTATCTATTCCATTGGAAATTTCCATAACCCTAATACCTAAAATTATTGTTTATGTTTTTCAATCTACAAACAGCAGTCTCTATGGGGGGGTCTCTTACAACTGAACTCATTGTCCCCAGGAAACCTGTAAGAATAATAATCATTTCTATTTTTCAGTTCTGATCAAATTGAAATGGTCCAGAAAATTTAGGGGATGGGAAAGGTACTCAACTGTCTACTGTATAAAGTAGCTTGATTGACACCAAAATGCTCAAATGTCATCACAGTTCAGGGAACTTTAAATGCAGGAATGGAAGCATATGGACTGACAGTAGTAACCATTGAGATTAAGCAAGTCCAAACACTCAAGAATAACAATATACATGTCAAAAACCTTTATGCCAGTGTTTTTTCAAGTCACATCTGTAGTTTTTCTCAGGGCTATAATAGACTAGACCAAGTCACAGTTAAATAGGCTAGATAATAAACACATAGATAGACAAGGGAGGCTTGTCATCACAAATAGTTGCAAAGTGTTTATTGTAAGATTTTCAGCCAATGGTGATGATTTAGGGCGTAGGGGACAGAGATATTTCTAAGTTTTCCCTCAGCTAGAAAATGGTCTATTGTTTCCTTTTTAGACTCATTCTTCTCATAAGGCATATTGAAATGCTCGTTAGAGAATGAATGTGTACCATTTGTAAATTAAATGTGAATTTAAGGTCAGAGTGACTTGGAGTTAACTAATTTCTTGGACTTGGCAGCTCTGTGAGATTGTCTACAATTTAACCACTCTCATTGCTCAAATGGAGATACTGAGGGAGAAGTGTCTAAGTCTAAAAGGCAAAGCTCAGCATCACATTCTGCTTTGGTGTCTGATAAAATCAAGATGACATTGAATGGGCTTTCTTCAACTTTTCCCTCACAGCTCCCACAGACATGGTCACCTGTAGAAATTATTTTAATCATAGGCACAGTTTGGAGCTGGTGGGTGGACACTTCTCTGACAGCTCATAGAATTGTTTAAGTAGATCAGCTTCACCATCCCATGGGATGTAAGGTGTTCACATCTTAAATGTGATACTACAAAACTTGCCCCAGTTGTCCATGCATATCATTTTCATGTGATCATACATAACATAGTATCCTTCTCTCCTGGCCTATGACTATAGACAACTAATGAATACTGTCTGTTTCATTTCTTTATTTCCGAGATTTCTCATTAGCCTACATGAAATATTTTGGAGGAAATATCTGAGCTAGTTTTTGAGGTGTGGTGAAGAGGTATGAAAGATTTTGATGGTAAATACATTCAGAACCTTTGAGATTATATCATTTCATTTACAAAGAGGGGGTAACAATGAATCCTCCAAAGGTTGCTTAAAACATTTATATAAACGAAGCATGTCTCTCATTTCAGTTTTTGACATGCAGAGTTCGAAGAATAAGAGGCATTACCAGTTAAGAAAAAATATTTTATAAACTATGAAATCCCTCAATTTATTTCTTTTTATTCTTGTTTCTCTCTTTTCTAGGGGAGATCAGACAATTAAGATTAAGTAGGTCTCTTTCTACTTCACCCTGTTTCTTTTTCATCTAATAAGTGAGAATATACCACCCAAAGTAGCACCACTGTAGTACAGATGCTCTTACTAGTGGCACTAAAGTCTTCAGCAGATCCTACAGAACTGTGTTGAAGTCAAACATTTGGCTAGCCCTGACACATTTCTTAGGCTGTAATGACTAGCTGGCTCCATGAATTTTGTCTGATTGCTTACAAGTTTTAGTTTTCTTCTAACAACTTCTATTACACAATGTATCCTCTTGCTAATAAGGAAAAATACATGCAGTATTCAGCATACATTGCACTAAAAACCATCCCTGCCATGCTCTTGTGATGCTCTCTATAAGAGTCCACTTGCCATAGAACCATGCTATTATGAAGTTGTGTGCAATTAGCAATCACCCACTACTTTGGTGCTCACACTCTCACTTATCAGAAGAGAAGTATGGTGCCGTAGAAAGGCCCACTTAGGCATGACAAACTTATAAAATATCGATTGCTCAGCCTATGGGAACGTTTTTTTTGTCTCCTGTTAAATAAACTGATGGGCAGAACAGTGAAAAATTATTCTTAATACTTCTAAGAGGCTGTGAACAGCAGAGTGAGCTAAAGATTTTGAGCCTTGCACAACTGGTGCCCAGATTTGGTTTGCCACTCAGCTCAGCATCCAGATAATCTCTGCTTGACGGTAAGATCGTTAAGCTTCCATGTATCTAGTTGCCTCCATTTTCCTAAGGTTTGATAGCATAGTCAATCCTCCAGTAATTGTGCAATTACTTCTTTAAAATGATTGTAACATCTGATCACATTTCATTATTTCTAATGTACCATCATCTCTGGCCTGGATAATTTCATTTGCACATTACATAATTTTTGTAGCTTCCATTTTGTCCACCCTACTCCAAACCATCAGCCCTCAGTACATTAGCCTTGATGATACTTTGAAAATTTGTCTCATCATGTCATTCTTCTGTTGAAAATTCTCTCAGTGTATTCCACCCTTCTTAAAAGCAATGTTCAGTTCCTCACTATGGCAGGCTAAATATGTTCCCCAAGAACTTCTTCACATATCCTGTGAGGACACTTTGACTTCTTTTGAAGATTTTCTTTGAAAATTCTACATTCATTCTGGGGCTGGATTTTGGTGTCATTATTGCTTCCCTTGATTCACTCCAAAACAGCACCCACAATATGCATCTTATCACTCTATTGTTCCTAGGCAGCTTTGTTTTATCGGGGCAGCTATTATGATCTTCTGCCCTTCCTCTGCCTAGCACATGGAAGCAGGAGCTTTCCTTTGTTGACTGAGGTAATTACAGCCTCTACAATGATACCTGGACACTAAGGATATTTTTAAAATGCATTGATAATCACTATTTCATATTCACCTAGAGTTACATAATTCCTATAAGTTTACATATGCTTATATTAAATGAAGGTACCTCAGTTAGGGTGCTAATGCTCTCCCCAACCCCAAGAGCTACAGCCTATCTAACAATACCCTAATAGCAAGCATTAGAAACTCTCCTGAGTCCTTCCGCCCCTTCTGCCACCTGGTCCTTTCCAGTGAGACACCATCTCCTGATCCATCCTAGGGAACCAGCTGTACTCAGAGCAGTTGAGAACCCACTGCACTCAGAGGAATTGAGATCCCACTCTACTTAGAGCAGTTGACCCAACAGTCTGAAGGCTTCCCAGGAGATCTACTGCAGCCAGGAGAACAGATCAGAACCCTCTCTACTCCTGTGAAGAGTCCCCCATCATAAGGTGGTCTGCTACAACCAGGCCTGCAGGTCTACCAGGAGAACTGAAGCAACCCAGGGTCAAAAGAATCAGACTCCAGATAATCACCCAGACCAACAAAGACCAGGGTTATCCAGATGGCAAAAGGGAAGCACAAGGCCATAAGCAACAAAAGCCAATATACATGGGCATCATCAGAACCCAGTTCTTCCATCATAGCAGGCCCTGAATACAAGACACCTGAAAATTAGGAAGTTGACATAAAATCCTGTCTCATAAAGATAATAGAGACCTTTCAGGAGGATATCAATTACTCAGTAAAAGAAATACAGGAAAACACAGACAAACAGTTGAAGGAAATTAAAAAAGTGATTCAAGACCTTAAAGTGGAAGTAGAAACAATGAAGAAAACACAAATGGAGGCAAACCTAGAATTGGAAAACCTAGGAAAGAGGTCAGGTATTATAGATGTAAGTATCTCCAAGAGAATAAAAAAGATAGAAGAGAGAATGTCAGGTGTAGAAGGTACTATAGAAGAGATGGACACAACAGTCAAAGAAAATGCAAAATGCAAAAAGCTTCTGACCCAAACATACAGGAAATCCAGGACACAACAAGAAGACCAAACATAAGGGTTATAGGTAAAGAAGAGAGTGAAGATTTACAACTTAAAGGGTCAGTAAATATCTCCAACAAAATTATAGAAGAAAACTTTCCTAACCTAAAGAAAGAGATACCCATGAACATACAAGAAGCCTACAGAACTCCAAACACACTGGACCAGAAAAGAAATTCCTTCTGCCACATAATAATCAAAACAAATGTACTAAACAAAGAATATTAAAAAGAGTAAGGGGAAAATGTCAAGTAACATATAAAAGCAGACCTATCAGAATTACATCAGACTTCTTACCAGAAATTATGAAAGCTAGAAGATCCTGGGCAGATGTCATACAGACCTTAAGAGAACATAAATGCGAGCCCAGGCTACTATACCCAACAAAACTCTCAATTACCAAAGACAGAGAAATAAGATATTCTATGACAAAACCAAATTTATGCAGTATCTTTCTACAAACCCAGCTATACAAAGGATAATGGGTGGAAAATACCAACACAAGGATGGAAACTACACCCTAGAAAATGCATGAAGGTAATGTTTCAACAAACCCAAAAGAAAATAGCCACACAAACATAATTCCACATTTAACAACAGAAATAACAGGAACTATCAATCACTTTTCCATAATATCTTTTAAGGTCAATGGACTCAATTCCCCAATAAAAAGACATAGACTAACAGACTGTATATGTAAACAAGATGCAACATTTTGCTGCATATCAGAAAGCTACCTCAGTGACAAAGACAGTGACTACCTCAGAGTCAAAGGTAGGAAAACAATTTTCCAAGCAAATGATCCCAAGAAACAAGCTGGAGTAGCCATATTTATATCAGATAAAATCGACTTTTAACCACAAGTTGTCAAAAAAGATAAGGAAGGACACTTAATAATGGTCAAAGGTAAAAACTACCAAGACGAACTGTCAATTCTGAACATATATTCTCCAAATGCAAGCACACCCACATTCATTAAAGAAACTTTACTAAAGCTCAAAGCACACATTTCACCCCACACAATTATAGTGGGAGACTTCAACATCCCACTCTCAACAATGGACAAATCGTGGAAACAAAAACTAAACAGAGACACAATTAAACTATCAGAAGTTATGAATCAAATTGATCTAACAGATATTTATAGAACATTTCATCCTAAAGCAAAAGAATATACCTTCTTCTCAGCACCTCATAGTACCTTCTCCAAAACTTACCATATAATTGTCACAAAATAGGCCTCAACAGATACAGGTGTATTGAAATAATTCTATGCATCTTGTCAGATCACCAAGGCCTAAGGCTTGTCTTAAGTTCCAACCAAAACAACAGAAAACACATGCACATGGCAGCTGAACAATGCTCTACTCAATGATAACTTGGTCAAGGAAGAGATGAAGAAATTAAAGACTTTTTAGAATTTAATGAAAATGAAGACACATCATACCAAAACGTATGGGACACAAAGAAAGAAGTGCTAAGAGGAAAACTCATCGCTCCAAATGCCTCCAATTCCAGAAGATCCTGCTATACCACTCCTGGGCATATACCCAGAGGATTCCTCACCATGTAATAAGGATACATGCTCTACTATGTTCATAGCAGCCCTATTTATAATTGCCAGATGCTGGAAAGAACCCAGGAAAGAACTCAACAGAAGAGTGGATGCAAAAAATGTGGTATATCTACACAATGGAGTACTATTCAGCCATTAGAAACAATGAATTCATGAAATTCTTAGGCAAATGGATGGAGCTAGAGAACATCATACTAAGTGAGGTAACCCAGACTCAAAAGGTGAATCATGGTATGCACTCACTAATTAGTGGATATTAACCTAGAAAACTGGAATACCCAAAACATAATCTACACATCAAATGAGGTACAAGAAGAAAGGAGGAGTGGCCCCTGGTTCTGGAAAGACTCAGTGAAGCAGTATTCGGCAAAACCAGAATGGGGAAGTGGGAAGGGGTGGGTGGGAGGACAGGGGAGGAGAAGGGGGCTTACGGGACTTTCGGGGAGTGGGGGGGGCTAGAAAAGGGGAAATCACTTGAAATGTAAATAAATTATATCGAATAAAAAAAAAAGAAAGAAAATGGAGAGAGCTTACACTAGCAGTTTGACAGCAGAGCTGAAAGCTCTAGAACAAAAAGAAGCAAATACACCCAAGAGGACTAAATGGCAGGAAATAATCAAACTCAGGGTCTAAGTCAACCAAATAGAAACAAAAAGTATACAAAGAATCAACAAAACCAGGAGCTGGTTCTTTGAGAAAATCAATAAGACAGATAAACTCTTAGCCAGGCTAAACGGAGAGCACAGAGACAGTACCCAAATTAATAAAATCAGAAATGAAAAGAGAGACATAATTACAGAAACTGTGAAAATTTGAAAAAAAAACATCAGATACTTCTGCAAAAGCTTATAGTCAACAAAACTGGAATAACTGGATGAAATGGACAATTTTCTAGACACATATCAGGTGCCAAATTTAAAATAGAATCAGATGGGCTGGAGAGATGGCTCAGCCATTAAAGGCTAGTCTCATAACCAAAAATATAAAACAGGATCAGATAAACCATCTAAATATTTCCATAAGCCCTGAGGAAATAGAAGCAGTCATTAACAGTCTCCCAACCAAAAAAATGTCCAGGACAAGATGGGTTTAGGGGTAAATTATATCAGATTTTCAAAGAAGACCTAATTCCAATAATCTTCAAACTAATTCCACAAAATAGAAATACAAGGTACACTAAGCAATTCATTCAATGAGGCCACAATTACACTTATACCTAAACCAATCAAAGACCAAACAAAGAAAGAGAACTTCAGATCATTTTCCCTTATTAACATTGATGCAAAAATACTCAATAAAAAATTTGCCAACCAAATCCAAGAATACATCAAAACAACCATTCACCATGATCAAGTAGGCTTCATCCTAGGAATGCAGGGATATTTCAATAAGGAAATCCATCAATGTAATCCACTTTTATAAACAAACTCAGCCACAGTGCGTCATCTCCAAGTGATGCAGGAAGGTAGCTAACCACCCGGTGGCACTGAGAGGAGAGTCAGCACAGGTGAGACCTGCCCTGCTGCTCAGAAGATCATGTCCAGAAACCTCTGGCAGAGGCCCTCAGTTTCTGCCTACTGCTTAGGAGCATCCTATGCCATAGCACATCATAGCCAAGTGACGCAGGGAGGTAGCTAGGAGTGGGGAGAGGCATGATAACACAGATAAAACCACCCATGCAGCTCAGAGAATCACATCTGGAAACTGCTAGCAGAAGTCCTCTGGTTTCTGTCTCCAGATTGGGACCATCCTTTGCCACAGCATTTCATAACCAAGTGGCACATGGAGGTAGCTACCCACTCAAGAGTGCAGAGAGGACAATCAGTATAGGTGGGACCACTGCTGCAGCTCAGAGGAAGCAGCCGGAAACCCTGAGGATACAAGAGCCTAAGAGCTGCCTGGGACAGAAGTCTACTGATTTCTACCTGAACTCAGAACTGATTGGGACCACAGAGCTACATACCCCAAAACAACCACAAGAGAGCAGGTCTCACTGGAGTACTTAGGTACCTGTGTGCACAGAGAGAACAGGTCTCCCAGGAGCACAGATTACAGAGGCTGACATGACAGAGAAGCTACCATCAGAGACAGCAACATCAGCTAACACCAGAGATAACCAGATAGCAAAAGGCAAATGCAACATTAACAACAGAAACCAAGGCAACATGGCACCATCTGAACAAAGCTCTTCCATAACAGCAAGTCCTGGATATCCCAGCACACCAGAAAATCAAGATCTGGATTTAAAATTGCATCTCAAGATCTGGAGAGAGGATTTCAAGGACATGAATAACTCCCTTAAAGAAATACAGGAGAAAATGAATCAGTAGGTAGAAACCCTTAAAAAGAAAACACAAAAAATCTCTTAAAGAAATAAATGCAGGTCTGCTTCATTGAAGATCCCATCTCCTGATACTTCCTAGAGAATCAGCTCAACCACTTAGGGAAGTTGGTAAGAACCCCCTACCACCTCTCACTTCTGGAGGCCCAGAGCTGCAGCCAAGGGTCCAGCAGGACTCACTACCCAGCATCCACCAAGAGCTCTGCCCTTCCAAATAGCAGTCCCCTTCCAATCCTTTTCCCACACTCACTGTCTAAAGCCCATTCTTCTGTGGCAGAACCTTGCCAAGTCTACTACAGTAAAGATTCCATCTCCTGATACTTCCTAGAGAACTGGCCACTCAGGGCAGTTAAGAACCAGCCACTCAGGGCATTTGCAGTACCCTTCTGATCCTTCTTCCCTTTCCACTGCTACCATCCCTTTGTGCTATGGCCACATCTTGCCAGAATCTTGCTGGGTCTGTCACAGCAAAGATGCCATCTCCTGACACTTCCTAGAGAACTAGCCGCACTCGGGTCATTTGGACTGTGGAGAGGCCTGGGAGCACAGGAGAAATGGTCTTGCAGGAGTGCTTATATACCTGTGTACACAGAGAGAATAGGAATCCCAGGAGTACATATACATAGGTTTGCAGGACAGATAAGCCAAAATCAAAGACAGCCAGATCAGCTAACACCAGAGATAACTAGATGGCAAAAGGAAAACTCAAGATCATTACCAACAGAAACCAAGGCAACATAGCACCATCAGAACCCAGTTCTCCCACAACAGTAAATGCTGGATACTCCAACACAATGGAAAAACCAAAGCTGGATTTAAAATCACATCTCATGATGCTGATAATAAAGGACTTCAAGAATGACATAAATAACTCCCTTAAAGAAATACAAGAGAGCATGGGTCAACAGGTAGAAGCCCTTAATGAGGAAACACAAAAATCCCTTAAAGAAACACAGGAGAGCATGGGTCAACAAGTAAAAACCCTTAAAGAAGAAACACAAAAATCACTTGAAGAAACACAGGAGAACATTGGTCAACAGGTAGAAACCCTTAAAGAGAAAACATAAAAATCCCTTAAAGAATTTCAGGAAAACACAAACAAACAAGTGAAGGAACTGAACAAAACTATCCAGGATCCAAAAAATGGAAGTAGAAACCATAAGGAAATCACAAAGGGAGACATCTCTGGAGATAGAAAACCTTGGGAAAAATTCAGGAGTCATAGATGCAAGCAGCAACAACAGAATTCAAGAGATAGAAGAAAGAATCTCAGGTACCAAAGATACCATAGAAAACATTGACACAACAGTCAAAGAAAATGAAAACTGCAAAAAACTTGTAACCCAAAATATTGCTTATACTTAAACCAAACAAAGACCAAACAATGAAAGGGAACTTCAGACCAATTTCCCTTATGAACATTCATGAAAAAATTCTCAATAAAATTCTGGCAAACTGAATCCAAGAATGCATCAAAACAGTAATCCAACATGTTCAAGTAGTCTTCATCCCAGGGATGCAGGGATGGTTCAATATATGGAAATCCATCAATGTAATATACTACATAAACAAAATCAAAGAAAAAAACACATGATAATTTTATTAGATGATGAAAAATCTTTTGATAAAATTCAGCATCCCTTCAAGATAAAAGTGTTGGAGAGATCAGGAATTCAAGGCCCATACCTAAACATAGTGAAAGCAATATACAGTAAACTGGCAGCCAACATCAAAATAAATGGAGAGAAACTTGAAGCAATCCCACTAAAATCCTGGACCAGACCAGGCTGCCCACTCTCTCCCCATCTATTCAATATAGTATTTGAAGACCTACCCAGAGCAATTAGACAACAAAAGGACATCAAATGGATACAAATTCAAAAGGAAGAAGTCAAAGTATCACTATTTGCAGATGATATGATCATATACTTAAGGTAACCCAAAACATCCACCAGAGAACTCCTACAGCTGATAAACAACTTCAGCAAAGTGACTGGATATAAAATTAACTCAAACAAATCTGTAGCCTTCCTCTACTCAAATGATAAACAAGCTGATAAAGAAATTAAGGAAATGACACCCTTCACAATAGTCACAAATAATATTACATACCTTGGTGTGACTTTAACCAAGGAAGTGAAAGATCTGTATGATAAGAACTTCAAGTCTCTGAAGTAAGAAATCCTAGAAGATCTCAGAAGATGGAAGGATCTCCCATGCTCATGGATTGGAAGGCTAAATATAGTAATTATGACCATCTTGCCAAAAGCAATCTACAGAATCAGTGCAATCCCCATCAAAATTCCAAATCAATTTTTCATTGAGCTAGAAAGCAATCTGCAAATTCATTTGGAATAACAAAAAACCAGGATAGCGAAAACTATTCTCCAAAAAAAAAAAATCTACTGGGGGAATCACCATCCCTTACTTCAAGCTCTACTACAGAGCAATAGTCATAAAAACTATATGGTATTGGTATGGAGACAAGCAGGGAGATCAATGGAATAGAATTGAAAACCCAGATATGAACCCACACATCTATGGTCACTTGATCTTTGACAAAGCAGCTAAAACCATCCACTGGAAATAAGACAGCATTTTCAACAAATAGTGCTCGGTCAACTGGCAGTCATCATGTAGAAGGATGCAAATTGATCCATTCTTATCTCCCCGTACAAAACTCAAGTCCAAGTGGATCAAGGACCTCCACATAAAACCATATACACTGAATCTAATAGAAGAGAAAATGGGGAAGAATCTGGAGCACATGGGCACAGGAGAAAAATTCCTGAGTAGAACACCAATAGCTTATCCTGTAAGATCAAGAATTGAGAAATGGGACCTCATAAAATTACAAATCTTCTGTAAGGCAAAGGACATTTTCAATAGGACAAAAAGGCACCCAGTAAATTGGGGAAAGATCTTTACCAATCCTACCTCTGATAGAGGACTATTATCCAATATATACAAAGAACTCAAGAAGTTAGACTCCAGAGAATCAAATAATCCTATTAAAATTGAGTTACAGAGCTAAACAAAGAATTCTCACAGGAGTAATTATGGAGACAAAGTGTGGGGCAGAGACTGAAGGAAAGGCCATACAAAGACTGAACTATTCGGGATTTCATCCTATAAACAGTCACCAAACCCCACACTATTATGAATGCTAAGAAGTGCTTACTGATTGGAGAAGGGATGGAGAGAAGAAGGTTTATGGAACATATGGGGAGGGGGGATCCGGGAAAGGGGAAATCATTTGGAATGTAAACAAAGAATATAGAAAATAAAAATATAAAAAAAAGTGCTTACTGAAAGGATCCTGATATGGCTGTCTCCTGAGGGTCCCTTCCAGAGCCTTACAGATACAGAGGCAGATGCTAGCATCCAACCATTGGACTGAGCATGGGGTCCTCAATGGATGAGTTGGAGGGAGGATTGGAGGAGGTGAATTTGTTTGCAGCCTCATGGGAAGAATGATAATGTCTGACAACCAGATCCCCCAGGGCTCCAAAGGACTAAGCCATCAACCAAGGGGTACACATGCTTCCAGCAGCAATTGTGGTAGAGAAATGCCTTGTTGGGCATTGGTGGGAGGAGAGGTCCTTGGTCCTATGAAGGTTTGATAGATGCACCAGCATGAGGAAATCAAGGGGGAGGGCGTAGGTGGAAATGGTTTGTGTGGAGGGTCATCCTCATGGAGGCAGGGGGAGGGAGGATGGGTTGGGGGTTTTCTGGGAGGGGGCCAACCAGGAAAGAACATTTGAAATGTAGATGAAGAATATATTATATAAAAAACAAAGGCAAAATAAATAAAGATGACTATGGCTAGAAAATATTTTCTATGCCTACAGTTATAACCCCATAGTATAGTTCATACTCTCTGATTCCCAGGTATAGAACCAATCAATGAGAAAAAGAGAACTTACTGAGCAATGTTCAATTTTACAAGATTGGACTAAATGAACCACCAAATAGATAACAGTGGAAGTAGATACATGTTCTCTTGTTGACTCTTCTGAATGCCTATGTGCCAGTAAGGTGTTTTGTGTCTGTCTCTGCATTGGAAAGATACCAGCAACTAAAATTATATCAGACAACAGTTGTACTCAAGAACCTTTCAAATGTCACTCTGTTACATTTCTTCTATGCAATTTTCTATGTAAGTATGAATGCATCTATTTACAGATAGATCCATTTCTGTCCATTCATCTGTCTTTCCTTCTTTCAACATTATCTATCTACCTATTATATGTACATGTATTACATATGTTGTATATATCCTGAATATTTGTCTATATGTACATGTATATCGATATCTTTATATTCATATATTTATATATCTATCTGTTTATATCTATATCTATATATCTTTATAGATATATGAATACTCTTGAGAAACATAGTACTGTGTCTTTTAAAAAATGATTTCATTGAGTGCAATGATATATGTTTCTAATCCTATATCAAGGAAAAAGGGGAGGATGGAGATTTTGGATATTCCTGGCAATATAGTAATACATTTATCAAAAGATAAAAGCTATACTCAATACTTCTGACCCCTCAGAGCAGACTTGTGCAGTGCTAAATGGAGCCAGGGAACAGCTGTGAACTCTCACCACGTGTTCCCAAGGGACCCAAGTTTCTGTTGGCTCTTGCATACTTTGGAGCCTAACAATGCTTTACTATTACCTAGAAAAACAAAAGGTGAAACTCCATGCAAGGTCTACTATGGCATGAGTTCTAACATTACTATTTTGAAGTTAAAATAAATATATGTTTGGCTTGCAAAAAAAAAAAAAAAAAGAAAGAGACAGCTCTATTCTCTCCCCTAGTTCCAAGGTTCAGGGAACATTGAGATCATGGTGGAGAAAAGAGTGTGAAAGGATGGGGAGATGTACATCCAAAGGACATTGTTCTAAGATGGCATAGCCCCCTCACTGCTGGCCACAGTGCTGCTATTGGTATTAGCACAGGCCTTCAGAAAACTGAACCGTCAATATTTTATCATGGATGAGAGGAGGCCAGGGAAGCCCCAGCCCTGTTCCCTGGGGTCCTATTGGCAGTTAACTGTCATACTGAGGGGAGGCCATTGAGTCTCCACCCCTCCCTGAGGAAAAACTGTCAGTTAACTGTTTGAGGGGAAGAGAATGCCCTGTTCTTCAGGGGTATCTAATGCTCTCCTCCCCCAACCATAAGTTGTCAAGACGCTCTAATTAAACTCATTGGCTCACACAAAACTAGAAACACTGAGACAATGAAGCACACTTGTTAGGAAGAGGATCTCAGCAGGAAAGGGGTGGATGATGGGAAAGACAGATTGGCTAAAGGCTCTCTAAATGTTTGAAAGTGTTAAAAAGAAGGAGAGAGATAAATATGTGGACAATCTAAAGGTCTTGCACCAATAGAGGGCAATACTATTCCTTAAGTAAAAATAAATGCTTATGAAACAGCTCCTTTTACATGCCACTTGAATGAGTCAACAGAGTTTTCTGAGGTGAAGCAGGTGGATTCCTTTGGGCATATGCTAAGGAGTGGTAGAGAAATAACTCTCAGCCATTTTCTTTTTTTAAATTTTTCTGTTCTTGTCTAGGACATAGGGTGTATCACTTTATTTATTTTTGACTCTATTTTCAGTATCAGACACAAGCTCTTTTCCATGATCAGGCCTTAAGTCCAATTAGCCTGCCTTTGGATACTTCTAAGACAAGTGCTGCTTTTACACCCTTGAGTGTATCTCACCGTGCTCATCATTGCTGTGGTTGGTTGCCTTTACAGCTGGGTTTGACTATTGTCTGCATTTTTCTCTTGACAGCTTACCAATCATTGGCTAGGAGTAGGAGTAATCCAATCCTTGTAATGAGGCTTCCAGAAGAGTTCCAGATCAACGTCTCCAGTCTCATGTCTAACATGTACATAGTTATTAGGCACAGGGGCTTACCTCTGGTTCTGGGAGGCAGGCAAGAGCAATGGAGACAGCCTCCCTTTTCTCTTGGATCAGTAACAAAAGGGAGGATCCCTGTGCCAGGTAATAGCATTTTTGCTTGATATTCAAGGATTCATGGGGAGGCTCATTTCCATATATCAAGATACATTAAAGATTAGTATGAATGAATACAGCTTGGTACTGGCACAAAAATAGACATGCTAGATAAATAGGACAACATGAATATAACCATAGCAATCTGATATTTGGCAAACTCCCCTTGAAAAATAGAATTTTCAACAAATAATGCTGAGAAAACTATATTGCTGCTGTCCTGGAGCTCACTCTGCAGACCAAGCTGGCTTGAACTCAAAGATCTGTCTGCCTCTGCCTTTCCAGTGATGAGATTAAAGGTGTGTGCCTGTACTTTCAGGCATCATTTCTATGGTTCCTTACTGAACTACACTCTTAGTGAAAATTGATCCTCAAAAAAACGTGTTTGAAGAAGGAAACAAAAAATATATACAGAAAAAACTACTTAGCAAAATATTGAAACATGCAGTTGATATAACACTGTCATATGATTCTGAACAATGAGAATATACAGGTTCTTCTTTTAGCATGAAGATATTACGGAGAATCAGCACAGAAATTTGGTGAAAAGTATGAATGTGACTAGAGAGATTGCTCAGGATTGAAGATCACTGGCTCTTCTGCTCACTGACTACTCTCCCAAAGGATCCACATGGTAGCTCCCAAAAATCTTTCTCTAGTACCAAGGTATCTGACACTCTCTTCTAGCCTCTCTGGGCATAGCACACACACACATATTCCATAGACTTTTTTTGTAGACAACACACACTAACACATTAAAACTTTCACATTTCAATAATAGATTTTTCCACATTCTTTCTTTAATATTCATATTCTGTTTCAATGTTTTGTTAGATTAGCTGGCCTTTCAGGTGATAAAATGAGAGAACCCAGAAGGGCAGCATAGTTTATCCCATTTTATTTCCATTACCCATGTCATTACTGGTTTAGGGATGTGTTATTTGAAAGTTGGGATATCAATGTAATAGAGGAGTATAACACAAGGGACAATCTCTGGAAACTATATATTTTTTTCTTTTTGAAATGGGTTCTCCCTTCCTGTTTGGGATGTTCTGGAGCTCCCTTGAAGTCTAGGATAGACTTGAATTTATATTAATTCACCCACATCTACTTACCAAGTGCTGGGATCAAAGGCTTGTACCCTTTTGCTCAGGAGTATCTTTTTATTGGGGGGGCGTGGTTCGAGAAAGGGTTTATCTGTATAGCCCTGGCTGTCCTGGAACTCACTCTGTAGACCAGGCTGGCCTCGAACTCATAAATCCACCTGTCTCTGCCTCCCAAGTGCTGGGATTACATGTGTGTGCCACCATTGCTCGGCCAAGTGTCATATTTTAAAAAGAACAATGCCAGGAATGTTGGGTGAAAATGATGATATTTAGAGGGAGGAGGAAAGAGCAAAGAGAACAGACAGGAAAGGACGCATCATTTAATTTTTTTCTAGTGAGTTTTCGTGTCAGCTTGAAACAGCCTAGAGCCTTTTGAGAGAAATCTTCATTTGGGAAATTGGCTCACGGGCATATCTCTGTGTGGTTTCTCCTCTGAACCCCTTAAGTTCAGTCCATCATATTTCCTGCTTAACTATACAGGGAATGATCTGCAAAATATGGTGCTCTTGCAGCACCGGGGTGGGCTCACAGACCCCAGAGTTCATGCTTACCCGTCATGGTGTCTTGGTAGTGAAGCTTTCTAAGAGAACAATTCTGAACCATCAACACTTTCTTGCTATCTCTTGACTGGTGATATCCCACAACTTCCAATCTTGATCTCCTGTCCATCATGTGATGGGGTTACATGTGGTACATCACTGTAAAAGCCTTTAACTTACCTGCTATTTTTGTGATGGTGGGCATATTTAGCCACCTGGTCATTAAGGGAGCTTGTATGACTCACAGCTCAGTAAGACTTTGGATGCCTTTCTCCCCTACTTGGCTTGCTTACAGTTTTCTGATTGCATTTAAGGCCATTCAACAGGAAGGAACTGGTAAGAGGGACTGTAAACTCTGCCAAGACCTGAAGCCTGGGAAGGTCATATGCTCAATGGGGGATTTATGCCCTACTACTCTTACTGTGCTAAATTAACATAGTTTCAACCTGCCCTCTAACTATCTAAATCAATTGAAATGAGTCCTTTTATAAAGTCACTTGCTTGATTTTGGTCCTAACAACCTAAGTTCAATTATGTCTGGTTTCATGGAAGGAAACTAACAACTCCCAAGGCCTTCATGAATTCATGTCCCTGAATGTACACACACACACACACACACACACACACACATGCACACATACACAGAGAGAGAGAGACACAGAGAGACACAGAACCACAGAGACAGAGAGACAGAGACATGCAAATGAAGATAATAAATGTAAATACAAAATGTATAACTCGCTATCCATATATTAGTGAAGCTTTCACCCCTCAGCAGAGAAGCATTTTCAATGGTCAGCAGTCAAAACTGAGACTCACAGCTACTAAAAATTCAGAGAAAAGGTGACCGTGGAGTGTTCAGCCCCAAGTGGAACATCTCTACCACTCCCCTTCCCTTAGGGCCCAGGGAAGATCAAGAGGTGGCAGAAAGATTGTAAGAACTAGATGTTGTGGAGGACAGGAACAGAACACAGTTGTGTTCTGGATATGACAGGACCACTGCAGTCATGAACTCACAGCAATTGTGGTCGTCTATCCACGACTGGCAGGAAATCATCCAGTTAGCATTCTAGCATGCAGAGAAGAAGGGATCCTGAACCCCAATCTGTAGCTGAAAAGGTATGGGCATTTGATGGTTATAACAGAAAGCAGAGTGCAGTTTCTACTCTTATAGGTTGCCCTTATTCTGGTGGATGGCCTTAAACTCAAGAACATATTGGCAGTTCTGATTCCAGAGGGGTATAAATGAAAAAAAAAAAAGTTAGGAAGTTTAGAGGAACCAAAGTCCATGTGTAGCAAAAGACAGGAGGTACATTCACAGAAAATTGTGGGTATATTCATTCTCATAGTGATGACTACATAAGTGTATGCATATGCAAATAGCATCAAATATATATTCAATTAATTTGTATTTTATTGTTTATTCATGTATGTGTCTGTATGCATGTGTTTTTGTATGTTTGGGTTGATGAAGAATGCCTGTGTGTATACACCTGTGTGTTTGTGTCTGTGTGTGTCTGTATGTGTGTGTCTCTGTGTGTCTGTGTGTGTGTGTGTGTGTGTGTCTGTGTGCAGCAGAAGCCAACTTTCTAGACTTCCAGGGACTGTCCTCTTTTAAAACCACGGAATCAAAAGAATCATAACAACAACCCAGCAATGTCTCTCAATGGTCTGGGACTCACCAGGTAGGTAGGATAGTTGGACAAGGGTCAAGGATTAACCATTCTCCTCTTCCCCAGTGCATTTACTACAACTTTTAAACTCCACTTAAAGATTTTCAAACTTTATTTTTTTAAACAGGGTCTCATTATGTAAACTCATAGTTATCTACATGTCTCTGCCTAATGAGTGCTGAGATTAAAAGCTTATGCCACCACGGTGGTGGCACACACCTGTAATCCCAGCACTCTGAGAGGTTGAGGCAGGCGGATTTCTGAGTTCAAGGCCAGCCGGGTCTACAGAGTGAGTTCCAGTACAGCCATGGCTATACAGAGAAAACTTGTCTCAAAAACAAAACAAAACAAAACAACAACAACAAAAAGAAACAAATAAAACAAATAAAAGCCTATGCAACCATGCCCACCTTAGGGGTGGTGTCATTTTTAAGGTGAATCATGTGGATAAAACTTGTTTCTCTCATTCCTGTGAAGAAATAACTAAAGAATCTCTCCAGCCCCAATTTACTACTTTACAAGTAATTCTCCAATAAATTGTTTCCAGGATACCTCCTGAAGGGAATAAACAGGTATTATATATTACAGAGTGAAGCTATATGGAAAGACAGACACAGTTGCTTTAAAACACCCTTTAGACATTACTGCATTCATGCCTGTTAGACAGACAGCTCCTTGCTGACCTATTCCTCCAGCAGTTTCTGAAGTGGTAGGTTAAACCTTGGCTGCACTTGCAGCTTCCAGTCAAGATTACTGTCTTTGTTATACATTGGGACCTTTGATGGGATGAAGTCTTTGGCACTTCTGAGGGTTTTAATACATGAGATCATCATGAGGAGTGTGAGAAACACCACAAGGAGGTAGGAGTCCTATAGTTCAAGTGCTACCTGTTTTGGGACTTGAACTGTCACCCACAGTTCATATCAATGTAAAAGCCTTAAACTATTGTGCATACCTAGCCACAAACATGTAGGAATACTCAGGGCTTTCCTTGTTATTCAGTAAAATAAATCTTCATGGGGGTGAATACCTGAGTTCAGTTCTGACCCCCCAGTGTCTGCCTATCAGGTGGTTGTTCATCCCTCTCCAAACCTCGTGGAAACCAAAGTCCTTTCCTATCATGTACCCTGTCTTCCCTTCCCCCAAATACCCCTCCTTTTCGCGTTAGAGACTGAGAGTGGCATATATATTTTCACATCTGTTTTTATTGTCAACATCACACAAAGTAAGTGTGATAATTTTTTTCAGTGACCTGAAGACCATGGATCAGGTCCAAGACTTGTTCACTGATGTTTTCTGGGTCCTTGGACCCACTCGGGGTCGGAGAGCTGGCCTGATCTTCACGAGGAACGTGGACACTCTCGATGGATGGAGCAGGTTCCTCTGGGGCTGTCAAGCCCGCGTTCACATTCACTGGCTCTTGAGGGAGCGATGCCAGAACGGGTTCGCAGGTCTCTCCACGAGTTTTAGTGCTGGACGATGTCTTGCCCTTTGTCCCTTTCATCCTTCCACCAGATCTCTTACCACTTGTTGTTATCTGCGAGAATGATATAAGAATGTCATCAGAGCACTGGCTTGGGACAATGATAGATAGAATGTGGATGGGGGATTCACGAGAAGGGGCAGAGGTAGATGTGAAGTTTACAGCAGGCCTGAAGTCTTAAGGGAAGGGATGTGTACAGAAGGGAGGGAATGAGCTTAGCCTGGGAACTCTCACCTTAGATGGGCATCGATAACAAGTGCACCCCTGGCTCTTCTTGGGACTTTTTGATCTGGAGTGGCAGGAAGTTCTTCTCTTCCTTTTGAGCTTGTTTTTTTTCACTGCTCCTGCTGACACCACAGCACTAGGCTTGTGGCCTTTCTTGGCCACACGAGCCATGCTGAAGCTCTCCCAGGGACTGGCCTCAGAGCTCTGAGCACCCTGCTTATCTCCCTGTCAGAACAATGGTCAGCCACACCCATCAGTTATGATTGGTCAGCAACATCCTGCCTAGCCAATGACATGTAAGCTGTGCCTGAGACCTCACAAAGCCCTATCTTTGAGGATATCTTAACCTGTGCCAGGTATGGTTTGAAGGCTTGCAAGAAGATAGTTCATGTAATGGGTTCCTGCCACCATGGTCCCTGAATCTGTGCTCATTGATCCTCTAACTGCTTCAAAACATAATCTCCCAATTAAATCCTGTCCTTTGTAAATTGCACTGGTCATGGTATCTCTTCACACCAAACAAAAATAACTAAGAGTGAGAAGCAATGAGAAATTTAAATCATGAAAATATGTCTTATGTGTGTGCATAAAATTATCAGAGTGAATTTTATGGGAAAAAGAACATTGCTGAACAGTATTGTGCAGATTAAAAATGACAAAGAATGAATCAGTGAACTTTGTGGACACATCAAGAAAATTTGTCCTTCTTAGTCTAAGATATACTATATTTTATGTTATGTGTGTAGGGATCATGTCTGCATGCATGTCCTGCCCCTATTCTTGCAGAGCTTTCTTGAAGGAAGGACAGGGTGTTAGATTCTATGCAACTGAAATTAGGGACATTTGTGAGCTTTGATGTGTATGTTGGGAGTAAAGCCCAGTTTCAAAGAGAATATTACTCATTCTTTTTTTGTCTTTTTTTCTTTATTCAATATATTTTTATTTACATTTCAAATGATTTCCCCTTTTCTGGCTCCTCACTCCCCAAAAGTCCCATAAGCCCTCTTCCCTCCCCCTATTCCCCCATTCACCCCTTTCCACTTCCCTGTTCTGGTATTCCCCTATACTGCTGCACTGAGTCCTTCCAGAACGAGGGGGACACTCCTCCGTTCTTCTTGTACCTCATTTGATGTGTGGATTATGTTTGGGGTATTCTAGTTTTCTAGGCTAATATCCACTTATCAGTGAGTGCATACCATGATTGATCTTTTGAGACTGGGTTGCCTCACTTAGTATGATGATCTCCAGCTCCATCCATTTGTCTAAGAATTTCATGAATTCATAGTTTCTAATGGCTGAATAGTACTCCATTGTGTAAATATACCACATTTTTTGTATCCATTCTTCTGTTGAGGGACAGCTTGGTTTTTGCCAGCTTATGGCTATTACAAATAGGGCTGCTATAAACGTAGCGGACCATGTGTTCTTATTGCATGCTGGGGAATCCTCTGGGTATATGCCCAGGAGAGGTATAGCAGGGTCCTCCGGAAGTGTCATGCCCAGATTTCTGAGGAACCACCAGACTGATTTCCAAAGTGGTTGTACCATCTTGCAATCTCACCAGCAGTGGAGGAGTGTTCCTCTTTCTCCATATCCTTGCCAACACCTGCTGTCTCCTGAGTTTTTAATCTTAGCCATTCTGACTGGTGTGAGGTAAAATCTCAAGGTTGTTTTGATTTGCATTTCCCTAATGATTAATGACGTTGAACATTTCTTAAGGTGCTTCTTGGCCATCCGAATTTCTTCAGGTGAAAATTCTTTGTTTACCTCCGTACCCCACTTTTTAATAGGGTTATTTGGTTCTCTGGGTTCTACCTTCTTGAGTTCTTTGTATATATTAGATATTAGCCCTCTGTCATATTTAGGGTTGGTGAAGATCCTTTCCCAATCTGTTGGCTGCCGTTTTATCCTTTTGACCGTGTCCTTTGCCTTACAGAAACTTTGTAATTTTATGAGGTCTCATTTGTCAATTCTTGATCTTAGAGCATAAGCTATTGGTGTTCTTTTCAGAAACTTTCCCCCTGTGCCGATGTCCTCAAGGGTCTTCCCCAGTTTCTTTTCTATTACTTTCAGTGTGTCAGTTTTTATGTGGAGGGCCTTGATCCATTTGGAGTTGAACTTAGTACAAGGAGATAAGAATGGATCAATTCACATTCTTCTGCATGCTGACTTCCAGTTGAACCAGCAACATTTGTTGAAAAGGCTCTTTTTTCCCACTGGATGTTTTCAGCTCCTTTGTCGAAGATCAAGTGACCATAGGTGTGTGGGTTCATTTCTGAGTCTTCAATCCTATTCCATTGACCCACTTTCCTGACATTGTACCAATATCATGCAGTTTTTTATCACTATTGCTCTGTAGTAAAGTTTGAGGTCTGGGATACTGCTTCCCCAGAAGTTCTTTTACTGTTGAGAATAGTTTTAGTTATTCTGGGTTTTTTCTTATTCTGGATGAATTTGAGAATTGCTCTTTCTAACTCTATGAAGAACTTAGTAAAGATTTTGATGGGGATTTCATTGAATCTGTAGATTGCTTTTGGGAAGATGGCCATTTTAACTATATAAATCCTGCCAATCCACTAGCATGGCAGATTTTTCCATTTTCTGAGGTCTTTTTCAATTTCCTTCTTCAGATATCTGAAGTTCTTGTCATATAGGACTTTCACTTGTTTGGTTAGAGTCACCCCAAGATACTTTATGCTGTTTGTGGCTATTGTGAAGGGTGTCATTTCCCTAATTTCTTACTCAGCCTGCTTATCCTTTGAGTATAGAAAGGCTACTGATTTGCTTGAGTTGATTTTGTAACCAGCCAATTTCCTGAAGTTGTTTATCAGCTCTAGGAGTTCTCTGGTAGACTTTTTTGGGTCACTTAAGAATACTATCATATCATCTGCAAATAGTGATAGTTTGACTTCTTCCATTCCAATTTGTATCCCTTTGACCTCCTTATGTTGTCTAATTGCTCTAGCTAGGACTTCAAGAACTATATTGAAAAGATATGGAGAGGGGGGCAACCTTGTCTAGTCCCTGATTTTAGTGGGATTGCTTCAAGTTTCTGTCCACTTAGTTTGATGTTGGCTACTGGTTTGCTGTATATTGCTTTTACTATGATTAGATATGGGCCTTGAATTCCTGTTCTTTCCAAGACTTTTAGCTTAAAAGGATGCTGAATTTTGTCAAATGCTTTTTCAGCATCTAATGCAATGATCATGTGTTTTTTTTCTTTGAGTTTGTTTATGTAGTGGATTGCATTGATGGATTTTTGTATATTGAACCATCCCTGCATCCCTGGGATGAAGCCTACTTGATCATGGTGGATGATCATTTTGATGTGTTCTTGGTTTCGGTGGGCAAGAATTTTATTGAGTATTTTTGCATCGACATTTATAAGGGATATTGGCCTGAAATTCTCTTTCTTTGTTAGATCTTTGTGTGGTTTTGGTATCAGCATAATTGTGGCTTCATAGAATGAGTTGGGTAGTGTTCCTTCTGTTTCTATTTTGTGGAATAGTTTGAAGAGTATAGGTGTTAAGTCTTCTTTGAAGGTCTGATAGAATTCTGCACCAAAACCATCTGGTCCTTTTTTTGGTTGGAAGGCTTTCTATGACCCCTTCTATTTTTTTAGGGGTTATGGGTCTGTTTAGATGATCTATTTGATCCTGACTTAATTTTGGTATTTGGTATCTGTCTAGGAAATTGTCCATTTCCTCCAGATTCTCCAGTTTTGTTGAGTACAGGCTTTTGTAGTAGGATCTGATAATTTTTTGTATTTCCTCAGTTTCTGTTGTTATATCTCCCCTTTCCTTTCTAATTTTGTTAATTTGGATACTGTCTCTGTGTCCTTAGGTTAGTCTGGCTAAGGGTTTATCTATCTTGTTGATTTTCTCAAAGAACCAGCTCCTGGTTTTGTTGATTCTTTGTATGGTTCTCTTACTTTCTACTTGATTGATTTCAGCCCTGAGTTTGATGATTTCCTGTCTTCTACTCCTCCTGGCTGAATTAGCTTTTTTGTTCCAGGGCTTTCAGTTGTTCCGTTAATCTTCTAGTGTATGCTCTCTCCAATTTCTTTTTTGAGGCACTCAGGGCTACGAGTTTTCCTCTTAGGACTGCCTTCATTGTGTCCCATAGATTGGTGTATGTTGTGCCTTCATTTTTGTTAAATTCTAAAAAAGTCTTTGATTTCCTTCTTTATTTCTTCCTTGACCAAGGTATCATTGAGTAGAGTATTGTTAAGTTTCCTTGTGTATGTAGGCTTTCTGCTGTTTTTGTTGTTATTAAAGACCACTTTTACTCCATAGTGATCTGATAGGAGGCATGGGATTATTTGTTGAGGTCTGTCTTGTGACCAACTATATGATCAATTTTGGAGAAGGTACCATGAGGTGCTGAGAAAAAGGTATATTCTTTTGCTTTGGGATGAAAAGTTCTATATATATCTGTTAAATCCAATTGGTCCAAAGCTTCAATTAATTTCACTGTGTCCCTGTTTAGTTTCTGTTTTCCTGATCAGTCCATTGAGGAGAGTGTGGTGTTGAAGTCACCTACAATTATTGTTTTAGGTGCAATTTATACTTTGAGCTTTAGTAATGTTTCTTTTATGAATGAGGGTGACCTTGCATTTGGAGCATAGATGTTCTGTAAGGCCCCAAAAACCGAGGGTGCCCCAGCACCCCACACCCCGGAAGGGGACACCCAAATCACTCGCAAGAAACGGTCTGGATTCAATAGCACGAGGATTTCTTTATTTCCAGAATTCTGGGTTCCATAGCCATGCACCACGCAGGGTCAGAGGACTATAGACCCCGAGTGCTGAATTGAGACAGCTTTTATAAGTTTACGACAAAGCCCTAGAATCACAAACCAATCATTTCTTAGCATGGTGAGCCCGCGAAATGGGAGCCAATTGATTTGTACCACTCAATAGTTTTTAGGCCAATCAGTTTAAATTATTGGAACCCGCGCTCAGTGGACCAATTAGTTTCCTATAATATCTACAGCTGCGTGAACTCCTGCTTAGGGGTAATGGCATAAGTTTACAGAAGATAAGCTTAGCCCATTTCCAGTTACCCTAAGGGGCCAGGATCACCTATTCAAGGCCTTTCTGCTAGGTCTAAACAAAGGGGGGCTCTGGAATGTGACCTTTTACCTAGTTTTTAACAAAGCGAGATAGCTGACCTCCAGTTAAACCAGCACCATTTGTTGAAAAGGCTATCTTTTTTCCATTGGATGTTTTCAGCCTCTTTGTCGAGGATCAAGTAGCCATAGGTGTGTGGGTTCATTTCTGGATCTTCAATCCTGTTCCATTGATCCTCCTGCCTGTCACTGTACCAATACCATGCAGTTTTTAACACTATTGCTCTGTAGTATTGCTTGAGGTCAGGGATACTGATTCCCCCAGATTTCCTTTTGTTGCTGAGAATAGTTTTAGCTATCCTGGGTTTTTTGTTGTTCCAGATGAATTTGATAATTGCTCTTTCTAACTCTGTGAAGAATTGAGTTGGGATTCTGATGGGTATTGCATTGAATCTGTATATTGCTTTTGGCAAAATGGCCATTTTAACTATATTGATTCTACCGATCCATGAGCATGGGAGGTTTTCCCATTTTTTGAGGTCTTCTTCCATTTCCTTCTTCAGAGTCTTGAAGTTCTTGTCATACAGATCTTTCACATGTTTGGTAAGAGTCACCCCAAGATACTTTATACTGTTTGTGGCTATTGTGAAGGGGGTCATTTCCCTAATTTCTTTCTCAGCCTGCTTATCCTTTGAGTACAGGAAGGCCACTGATTTGCTTGAGTTGATTTTATAACCTGCCACTTTGCTGAAGTTGTTTATCAGCTGTAGGAGCTCTCTAGTGGAGTTCTTTGGGTCACTTAGGTAGACTATCATGTCGTCTGCAAATAATGATAGTTTGACTTCTTCCTTTCCAATTTGTATCCCTTTGACCTCCTTATGTTGTCGAATTGCCCGAGCTAGTACCTCAAGTACAATATTGAAAAGATAAGGAGAAAGGGGGCAGCCTTGTCTGGTCCCTGATTTCAGTGGGATTGCTTCAAGTTTCTCTCCATTTAGTTTGATGCTGGCTACCGGTTTGCTGTATATTGCTTTTACTATGTTTAGGTATGGGCCTTGAATTCCTGTTCTCTCCAAGACTTAAGCATGAAAGGATGCTGAATTTTGTCAAATGCTTTTTCAGCATCCAATGAAATGACCATGTGGTTTTGTTCTTTGAGTTTGTTCATGTAGTGGATTGTATTGATGGATTTCCATATATTGAACCAACCCTGCATTCCCGGGATAAAGCCTACTTGATCATGGTGGATGATCGTTTTGATGTGTTCTTGGATTCGGTTGGCAAGAATTTTATTGAGTGTTTTTGCATCGATGTTCATAAGGGAAATTGGTCTAAAGTTCTCTTTCTTTGTTGGATCTTTGTGTGGCTTTGGTATCAGCGTAATTGTGGCTTCGTAGAAGGAATTGGGTAGTGTTCCTTCTGTTTCTATTTTGTGGAATAAATGGTGCTGGTTCAACTGGAGGTCAGCATGCAGAAGAATGCGAATTGATCCATCCTTGTCTCCTTGTACTAAGCTCAAATCCAAATGGATCAAGGACCTCCACATAAAGCCAGACACTCTGAAGCTAATAGAAAAGAAACTGGGGAAGACCCTTGAGGACATCGGTACAGGGAGAAAGTTTCTGAACAGAACACCAATAGCGTATGCTCTAAGAGCAAGAATTGACAAATGGGACCTCATAAGGTTACAGAGTTTCTGTAAGGCAAAGGACACCATCAAGAGGACAGATCGGCAACCAACAAATTGGGAAAAGATCTTCACCAATCCTACATCAGATAGAGGGCTAATATCCAATATATATAAAGAACTCAAGAAGTTAGACTTCAGAAAACCGAACAACCCTATTAAAAAATGGGGTACAGAGTTAAACAAAGAATTCTCACCTGAAGAACTTGGGATTGCGGAGAAGCATCTTAAAAAATGCTCAACTTCATTAGTCACTAGGGAAATGCAAATCAAAACAACCCTAAGATTTCATCTTACACCAGTCAGAATGGCTAAGATTAAAAATTCAGGAGACAGCAGGTGTTGGAGAGGGTGTGGAGAAAGAGGAACACTCCTCCACTGCTGGTGGGGTTGCAAATTGGTACAACCACTCTGGAAATCAGTCTGGCAGTTCCTCCGAAAACTGGGCACCTCACTTCCAGAAGATCCTGCTATACCACTCCTGGGCATATATCCAGAGGATTCCCCACCATGTAATAAGGATACATGCTCTACTATGTTCATAGCAGCCCTATTTATAATTGCCAGATGCTGGAAAGAACCCAGGTATCCCTCAACAGAAGAGTGGATGCAAAAAATCTGGTATATCTACACAATGGAGTACTATTCAGCCATTAGAAACAATGAATTCATGAAATTCTTAGGCAAATGGATGGAGCTAGAGAACATCATACTAAGTGAGGTAACCCAGACTCAAAAGGTGAATCATGGTATGCACTCACTAATAAGTGGTTATTAATATAGAAAACTGGAATACCCAAAACATAATCCACACATCAAATGAGATACAAGAAGAGAGGAGGAGTGGCCCCTGGTTCTGGAAAGACTCAGTGAAACAGAATTCGGCAAAACCAGAACGGGGAAGTGGGAAGGGGTGGGAGGGAGGACGGGGGAAGAGAAGGGGGCTTACGGGACTTTCGGGGAGTGGGGGGGCTAGAAAAGGGGTAATCATTTGAAATGTAAATAAATTATTTCGAATAAAAAAAATAAAAAAAAACAAAGCGAGATAGCATTTTAAACTACTGATTTCTTGGGGTTATTAGAGTTAGGCTGTATTATTTTCTATCATTTCAGTTCAGGATTGAGAGTCCTTGGTGGATTTTTCCTTTGACCAGCAAGAAGTGTCCTTCCATGTCTCTTTTGATGACATTAGGTTGAAAGTCAATTTTATCTGATATTAGAATGGCAATTCTGGCTTGTTTCCTGAGACCATTTGCTTGTAGAATTGTCTTCCAGCCTTTTACTCTAAGGTAGTTTTTATCTTTGACACTGAGGTGTGTTTCCTGTATGCAGCAAAATGTAGGGTCCTGTTTATGTATCCAGTTTGTTAGACTATGTCTTTTTATTGCGGAATTGAGTCCATTGATGTTAAGAGATATTAAGGAGTAGTGGTTAATGCTTTTTATCATTATTGATGTTATTTTTATACTTGTGTGGTTATCTTCTTTTGGGTTTGATGAAAGAAGGTTATTATCCTGCTTTTTCCAGGGTATAGTTTCCCTCCTTGTATTGATGTTTTCCCCCTATTATCCTTTGCAGGGCTGGGTTTGTGGAAAGCTATTGTGTAAATTTGGTTTTGTCATGGAATATCTTGGTTTCTCCATCTATAGTGATTGAGAGTTTCACTGGGTATTGTAGTCTTGACTGGCATTTGTGTTTTCTTAGAGTTTGTATGACCTCTGCTCAGGATCTTCTAGCTTTCATGGTTTCTGGTGAGAAGTCTGGTGTAATTCTGATAGGTCTTCCTTTATATGTTACTTGCCCTTTTTCTGTTACTGCCTTTTAGCATTTTTGCTTTGTTTAGTACATTTGGGGTTTTGATTATTATGTGACGGGAGGTAGTTCTGTTCTGATCCAGTCTATTTGGAGTTCTGTAGGTTTCTTGTATATTCATGGTCTTTAGGTTAGGGAAATTTTCTCCCATAATTTTGTTGAAGATATTTGCTGGTCCTTTAAGTTGTAAATCTTCACTCTCATCAATGCCTATAATCCTTAGCTTTGGCTTTCTCATTGTGTCCTGGATTTCCTGGATGTTTGGGGTTACAAGCTTTTTGCATTTTGCATTTTCTTTGACTGTTGAGTCCATGGTTTCTATGGTATCTTCAGCATCTGAGATTCTTCTATCTCTTGTATTTTTTTGTTGATATTTGCATCTAAGGCCCCTGATTTCTTCCCAAGGTTTTCTATCTCCAAAGTTGTCTCCCTTTGTGATTTCTTAGTTGTTTCTACTTCTGATTTTAGATCCTGGATGTTTTTGTTCAGTTCCTTCACTTGCTTCTTTGTGTTTTCCTGTAATTCTTTGTGAGATTTTTGTGTTTCCTCTTTCATGACTTCTGCCTGCTGATCAAAGTTCTCCTGTATTTCTTTAAGTGATTTTTGCATTTCCTCCTTATTGTCTACAAACTTCTGACCCATATTGTCCTGAATTTCTTTAAGTGATTTTTATGTTTCCCTTGTAAGGGCTTCTAGCTTTTGATCATTTTTCTCCTGAATTTCTTTAAGAGATTTATTTATGTCCTTCATGTGTTCCTCTAACAGAATCCTGACCAGTGATTTTAAATCCAACTCTTGTTTTTCTGGTGTATTGGGGTATCCAGGACTTACTGTTGTTGGAGAAATGGGTTCAGATGCTGCCATAATGCCTTGGTTTCTGTTAGTAACATTCCTCATTTTGCCTTTAGCCATCTAGTTCTCACTGGTGTTAGATGGTCCTGTTGTCACTGGCTGGTGCTTCAACCTCCTGTAGACCTTTCCTCTGGCCCAGATTGCTGATGTGCTGCCTTCCTCTTTTGTGCTGTCAGAACCCTGCTGAGTCTTGCCCCAAGCAATGTTATACTTGAGTTGTTTCAATGAACCAGGTGCTCCTCTACTGCTCTGTCCTGGAGAGGGTGGTGGAGAGTCACTCCCTCTGCTGATCCCCATGTAAGGACACAGACCCCACTACAGGCTGGCTGGTAGATGAACTGCCTATGTGCTCAAGTCCCAGGCACCGGCAGACCCCTGTTGGTTTGCAGCCCCAGAGCTCTTAAACTCGGGATATCTCAGTACCTGGTGCTGCTTTTCTTCCCCTGCAGCAGGGAGTCCAATATTACTCATTCTAAAGCCAAACATGGTATTTTATTAGATTACAATCAAAGAACTAACTTTAATATCATCAGTACCTTATATGGAGATGGGAAAATATATTCTCAACCCCCCATAAACCTTGGTCCTAAGAGAAAGAGAAGAGCCTAAATTGGATGATATGTACAGAAAATTAATTATATAGTGTCATAATTATATATTAATTATATATTGTTTATGTTGGCAAATGCAGAGGAAAGGCTTGTAAGATCCAGAGCTCAAGGAATTTGCTGTAAGATAACATCTTCTTCTCCCCCTTTCTCCACTGCTGCCTGCCTGTTCATTCTGCTGTGGAAGACCCCTGCTAATTCTGCCACAGGGAAGGTCCCATCTTCTGATACTTTCTAGAGAACCATCAGCACACAGGGAATTTGAGAACCAGCAGCAAGTAGTGCATTTGAGAACCAGCAATAAGCAGGGTATCCGAGAACCAGCAGCAAGCAGGGCATTCCAGAGTCAGTAGCATGCAAGGCATTCAACTCTTGCCAGGTCCGCCACAGGGAAGACCCCCATCTCCTGATACTTCCTGGAGAACCAGCCTTATACCGGGCATTTGAGAGAATGGGAATCCCAGGAGTACAGATACTTAGGCTTGCAAAACAGAGAAGCCACAGTCAGAAACAGGAAGACCAGTTAACACCACAGATAACTAGACGGCAAAAGGCAAACTCAAGATCATTACCAATACAAACCAAGACAACAAGTCATCATCAGAACCCAGTTCTCCCACAACAGCAAATCCTGGATACCACATCACATCAGAAAAGCAAGAGTTGGATTTAAAATTGTATCTCATGATACTGATAGAGGACTTCAAGAAGGAAATAAATAACTTCCTTAAAGAAATATAGGAAAACATGGGTCTAAAGGTAGATGCACTTAAATAGTAAACACAAAAGTCCCTTAAAGAGGAAACAAACAAACAAACAAACAAAAACCTTAAAGAATTTCAGGAAAATTCAAAACACAAAACACACACACAACAAAAAAATAAACACACACACACACACACACACACACACACACACACACACAAAACCAACTGAAGGAACTGGACAAAACAACCCAGGATCTAAAAATGGAGGTAGAAACAATAAAGACATCACAAAGTGATACTTCTTTGGAGATAGAAAAATCTAGGAAAGAATTCAGGAATCATAGATGCAGGCATAAGCAAGAATACAAGAGATAGAAGATTGAATCTCAGGGGATGAAGATACCATAGAAAACATTGACTCAAATGTAAAAAAAAAAAAAATGGAAAATGCAAAAAACTTGTAACCCATGAAATCCAGGATACAATGAGAAGACCAAACCTAAAGATTATAGTTATAGAAGAGAGTAAGGATTTACATCTTAAAGGGCCAGTAAATATCTTCAACAAAATTATAGAAGAAAACTTTCCTAACCTAGAGAAAGAGATGCCCATAAAGATACAAGAAGCCTACAGAACTCCAAACAGACTGGATCAGAACAGAAACTACTCCTGATGCTTAATAATCAAAACACAAAATGCACTAAACAAAGAAAGAATATTAAAAGTAGTAAGGAAAAAGGGGCAAACAACATATAAAGGCAGACCTTTCAGAATTATACCAGACTTCTAACCAGAAACTATGAAAGCTAGAAGATCCTGGGCAGATGTCATACAGACCCTAAGTTAACGTAAATGTCAGCCCAGGTACTATACCCAGCAAAACTCTCAATTACCATAGAAGGAGAAAACAAGACATTCCATGATAAAACCAAATTTACACAATATGTTTCCACAAATCATGTGATAATTGATTTGAGCACTTCAAATGATAATAGGTGGAAAATACCATCACAAGGTGG
The DNA here is from genome assembly GCF_947179515.1 of Apodemus sylvaticus. NCBI lineage: Eukaryota > Metazoa > Chordata > Mammalia > Rodentia > Muridae > Apodemus > Apodemus sylvaticus. Next base: position 6,345,575 of record NC_067495.1, on the reverse strand, counting down.
GAATCTACATCCTAGAAAAAAAGCAATAAAATTATCATCTTTCAACAAACCCAAAAGAAGATAGCCACACAAACAGAATTCCAAATTTAACAATGAAAATAACAGGAAGCAACAATCCTTTTCCTTAATATCTCTTAACATCAATGGTCTCAATTCCCCAATAAAAAGACAGACTAACAGACTGGATATGTAAACAAGACTCAACATTTTGCTGCATACCAGAAACCTACCTGAGTGACAAAGAGAGTGACTACCTCAGAGTCAAGGTTAGAAAACAATTTTCCAAGAAAATGGTCCCAAGAAACAAGCTGGACTGGGCATTCTTTTATCAGATAAAATTGACTTTCAACCAAAAGTTACCAAAAAGAATAAGGTGGGACACTTCAAAGGGATACAAATAGGAAAGGAGGAAGTCAAGTTATCACTATTTGCAGTTGATATAATAGTATATTTAGGGAACCAAAAAACTCCATTAGAGAACTCCTACAGCTGATAAACAACTTCAGCAAAGTGGCCTGATATAAAATTAACTCAAGCAAATCAGTAGCCTTCCTATATTCAAAGAATAAACAGGCTGAGAAAGAAATTGGGAAAACAACTCCCTTCGAAAATATAGTCACAAACAATATAAAATATCTGGGGGTGACTCTAACTAAATAAGTGAAAGATCTGCATGATAAGAACTTCAAGACTCTGAAGAAAGAAACAGAAGATGACCTCAGAAAATCTCCCTTGCTCATGGATTGGCAGGATTAATATAGTAAAAATGGCCATCTTGCCAAAAGCAATATACAGATTCAACGCAATCCCCATCAAAATTCCAACTCAATTCTTCATTGGGACAGAAAGGGCAATTGGTAAATTCATCCGAAATAACAAAAAATCCAAAAGAGCTAAAAGTATTCTCAACAGTAAAAGAACTTCTGCCCCCACAGAGCTTAGGTTCCAGTCCTGAGGCCTGTGGCGGGAGCCTTCAGATCTCCACTTCAGGATCCAGAACAGCCTGGGCTACAACACCACATCTCCAGGCCCTGCAAGAGGCCATAGGGGCACCCGGGAGGTTGGCTGGGAGGAGTCAGTATGCTCTGGTGAGTTCAGCAGGCCCCAAGCAGGAGCCTTCAGGTGTCTACTTCATGATCTGAACAGCCTGGGCCACAGCACTCAGTCTCCAGGAAGTGCAAGAGGCCTGTTGTGCACCCAGAGGCAGGCTGGGAGGACACAGCTTGCTCCAGTGGGTCCGGCCCCACAGAGCTTAGGTTCCAGTCCTGAGGCCTCTGGTGGGAGCCTTCAGATCTCCACTTCAGGATCCAGAACAGCCTCAGTACAACACCACATCTCCAGGCCCTGCAAGAGGCCAGAGGGGCACCCAGGAGGCCAGCTGGGAGGAGTAAGTGTGCTCTGGTGAGTCCAGCAGGCCCCAGGCAGAAGCCTTCAGGTCTCTGCTTCGGGATCTGAACAGCTTCGGCCATAGAACCCTGTCTCCAGGCAGTGCAGGAAGTCAGCTGTACACCAGAGGCTAGCTGGGAAGAGGCAGCTTGCACTGGTGAGTCCAGCATTGACAAACCAACTAACACCAGTGAGAACTAGATGGCAAAAGGCAAACGCAGGAACGTCACTAACAGAAATCAAGGCAATATGGCAACATCTGAACCCAATTCTCCTCTACCAACATGTCCTGGATACCCCATCACACCAGTAAAACAAGATTTGGATTTAAAATCACTCGTCATAATGCTGGTACAGGAACACACGAAGGACATACTTAAAGAAATTCAGGAGAAAATGGGTCAAAAGTTAGAAGCCCTTACAAGGGAAACAGAAAAATCACTGAAAGAAATTCAGGAGAATACAAAAGCCAATAAGGAGGAAACGCTAAAATCACTTAAAGAAGTAAAGGAGAACTTTGGTCACCAGGCTGAGGTCATGAAAGAGGCAACACAAAATAAATCTCTTAAAGAATTACAGGAAAACACAAACAAGCAAGTGAAGGAGCTAAACAAAATCATCCAGAATCTAAAATCATAAGTAGAAACAACTAAGAAAACTCAAAGGGAGACAACTTTGGAGATAGAAAACCTTGGGAAGAAATCAGGGGCCATAGATGCAAATATCAACAACAGAATACAAGAGATAGAAGAAAGAATCTCAGATACTGAAGATACCATAGAAACCATGGACTCAACAGTCAAAGAAGATGCAAAATGTAAAAAGCTTGTAACCCAAAATATCCAGGAAATCCAGGATACAATGAGAAAACCAAACCTAAGGATTATAGGCATAGATGAGAGTGAAGATTTACAACTTAAAGGGCCAGCAAATATCTTCAATAAAATTATGGAAGAAAACTTCCCTAACCTAAAGAGAGAGATGCTCATGCATATACAAGAAGCCTACAGAACTCCAAACAGACTGGACCAGAACAGAAATACCTTCTGTCACATAATAATCAAAACAACAAATGTACTAAACAAAGAAAGAATATTAAAGGCAGTAAGAGAAAAAGGCCAAGTAACATATAAAAGAATACCTATCAGAATCACACCAGACTTCTCACCTGAGACTTTGAAAGCTAGAAGATCCTGGGCAGATCTCATACAGACTCTAAGAGAACACAAATGCCAGCCAAAACTACTATACCCATCAAAACTCTCAATTACCATAGATGGAGAAACTAAGATATTCTGTATCAAAACCAAGTTTACCCAATATCTATCCACAAACCCAGCCCTACAAAGGATAATAAGAGGAAAACACCAATACAAGGAGGGAAACTTCACCCTGGAAAAAGCTAGATAGTAACCTTCTTTCATCAAACCCAAAAGAAGGTAACCAATCAAATTTTAAAAATAACATAAAAAATGACAGGAAGTAATAATCACTATTCCTTAATATCTCTTAACATCAATGGGTTCAATGCCCCAAATAAAAAGACATAGACTAACCTACTGGATACATAAACAGGACCCTACATTTTGCTGCATACAGGAAACACACCTCAGTGACAAAGACAAACACTACCTTAGAGAAAAAGGCTGGAAGACAATTTTACAAGCAAATGGTCTCAAGAAACAAGCTGGAGTAGCCATTTTAATATCAGATAAAATTGACTTTCAACCCAAAGTCATCAAAAGAGACTCTGAGGGACACTTCTTGCTGGTCAAAGGAAAAATCCACCAAGAAGAACTCTCAATCCTGAACATCTATGCTCCAAATTCAAGGGCACCCTCATTCATAAAAGAAACTTTACTAAAGCTCAAAGTACATATTGCACCTAACACAATAATTGTGGGTGACTTCAACACTGCACTTTCCTCAATGGACCGATCAGGAAAACAGAAATTAAACAGGGACACAGTGAAACTAATTGAAGCTTTGGACCAATTAGATTTAACATATATATATATAAATATATATATATATGTAAAATTTTATCCTAAAGCAAAAAAATATAACTTTTTTCTCAGCACATCATGGTACCTTCTCCAAAAATCGATCATATAATTGGTTACAAGACAGACCTCAACAAATATAAGATTGAAATAATCCCATGCCTCCTATCAGATCACTGTGGAGTAAAAGTGGTCTTCAATAGCAACAAAAACAAAAGAAAACCCACATATATGTGGAAACTGAACAATATTCTACTCAATGATACCATGGTTAAGGAAGAAATAAAGAAATTAAAGACTTTTTAGAATTTAATGAAAATGAAGATACAACATACACAAATCTATGGGACACAATGAAAGCAGTGCTAAGAGGAAAACTCATAGCCCTGAGTGCCTCCAAAAAGAAAATGGAGAGAGCATACACTAACAGCTTAACAACACACCTGAAAGCCCTGGAACAAAAAGAAGCTGTTTCACCCAGGAGGAATAGAAGGCAGGAAATCATCAAACTCAGGGCTGAAATCAATCAAGTAGAAACAAAGAGAACCATACAAAGAATCCACAAAACCAGGAGCTGGTTCTTTGAGAAAATCACCAAGATAGATAAACCCTTAGCCAGACTGACCAAAGGGCACAGAGAAAGTATCCAAATTAACAAAATTAGAAATGAAAATGGAGATATAACAACAGAAAATGAGGAAATTCAAAAAATCAATAGATCCTACTACAAAAGCCTATACTCAACACAACTGGAGAATCTGGAGGAAATGGACAGTTTCCTAGACAGATATCAGACACCAAAACTAAATCAGGATAAAATAGATCATCTAAACAGTCCCATAACATCTGAAGAAATAAAAAGGGTCATAGAAAGTCTACCGACCACCTCACTTCCAGAAGATCCTGCTATACCACTCCTGGGCATATACCCAGAGGATTCCCCACCATGTAATAAGGATACATGCTCTACTGTGTTCATACCAGCCCTATTTATAATAGCCAGAAGCTGGAAAGAACCCAGGTATCCCTCAACAGAAGAGTGGATGCAAAAAAATGTGGTATATCTACACAATGGAGTACTATTCAGCCATTAGAAACAATGAATTCATGAAATTCTTAGGCAAATGGATGGAGCTAGAGAACATCATACTAAGTGAGGTAACCCAGACTCAAAAGGTGAATCATGGTATGCACTCACTAATAAGTGGATATTAACCTAGAAAATTGGAATAACCAAAACATAATCCACACATCAAATGAGGTACAAGAAGAAAGGAGGAGTGGCCCCTTGTTTTGGAAAGACTCAGTGAAGCAGTATTTGGCAAAACCAGAACGGGGAAGTGGGAAGGCATGGGTGGGAGGACAGGGGGAGAGAATTGGGCTTATGGGACTTTTGGGGAGTGGGGGGCTAGAAAAGGGGAAATCATTTGAAATGTAAATAAAAAATATATCGAAGTAAAAAAAAAAAAAAGAAAAACATTAAAAACGAAAGAAAGAAAGAAAGTCTCCCAACCAAAAAATGCACGGGACCAGATGGCTTCAGTGCAAAATTTTATCAGACCTTCATAGAAGACCTAACACCAATACTCTTCAAACTATTCCACAAAATAGAAACAGAAGGAACTCTACCCAAAGCCACAATTACGCTGATACCAATACCACACAAAGATCCAACAAAGAAACAGAACTTCAGGCCAATTTCCCTTATGAATATTGATGCAAAAATACTTAATAAAATTCTTGCCAACCGAATCCAAGAACACATCAAAACTATCATTCACCATGATCAAGTAAGCTTCATCCCAGGGATGCAGGGATGGTTCAATGTAAGGAATTCCATCAATGCAATCCACTACATAAACAAACCCAAAGGAAAAAACCATATGATCATCTCATTAGATGCAGAAAAAGCATTTGACAAAATTCAGCATCCTTTCATGCTTAAAGTCTTGGAAAGAACAGGAATTCAAGGCCCATACCTAAACATTGTTAAAGCAATATGCAGCAAACCGGTAGCCAACATCAAACTAAACAGAGAGAAGCACCTTAAGAAGTGTTCAACATCATTAGTCATTAGAGAAATGCAAATCAAAACAACCCTGCAATTTCACCTTATGCCAGTCAGAATGGCTAAGGTCAAAAACTCAGGAGACAGCAGGTGTTGGTGAGGATGTGGAGAAAGTGGAACACTCCTCCACTGCTGATGGGGCTGTAAGATGGTACAACCACTTTGGAAATCAGTCTGGCTGTTCCTAAGAAAACTGGACATGACACTTCCTGAGGACCCTGCTATAGCTCTCCTGGGCATATACTCAAAGGATTCCCAGGCATGCAATAAAGACACATGTTCCATTATGTTCATAGCAGTCTTATTTATAATAGCCAGAAGCTGGAAAGAACCCAGATGTCCCTCAAAGGAGGAATGGATACAGAAAATGTGGTATATTTACACAATGGAATACTACTCAGCAATTAGAAACAATGAATTCACAAACTTTTTAGGCAAATGGTTTGATCTGGAAAATATCATCCTAAGTGAAGTAACCCAGTCACAAAAGAATACACATGGAATGCAATCTCTGATAAGTGGATATTAATTAGCCCAGAAGCTCTGAATACCCAAGGCACAAATCGTATAACAAATGACTCCCATGAAGAAGTATGGAGAGGGTCCTGATCCTGGAAAGGATTGATCTAGCATTGGAGAGGAATATAAGGACAGAGAGAAAAAGGAGGGAGGTGATTGGAGAATGGATGGAGAGAAGAAGGTTTATGGGACATATGGGGAGGGGGGATCTGGGAAAGGGGAAATCATTTGGAATGTAAACAAAGAATATGGAAAATAAAAATATTAAAATAATAACTAAAAAAAAGAACTTCTGGGGGAATCAATATCCAAGACCTCAAGCAGTACTACAGAGCAATAGTGTTAAAAACTGCATGGTATTGGTACAGTGATAGGCAGGTAGATCAATGGAATAAAATTGAAGACCCATAAATTCACCCACACACCTATGGTCACTTAATTTTTGACAAAGAACCTAAATCCCTTCAGTAGAAAAAAGATAGCCTCTTCAATAAATGATGCTGGCTCTGCTAGTGACTAGCATTCAAAAGAATGCACATCAATTCATTCTTATACCCTTGTACTAAACTCAAGTCCAAATGGATCAAGGACCTCCACATAAAACCAGACACACTGCAACTAACAGAAAAAAAAAAAAACTGGGGAAGAACCTTGAACACATAGGCATAGGGCAAATTTTCCTGATCAGAACCCCAGTAGCCTATGCCCTAAGATCAAGAATTGACAAATGGGACCTCATAAAATTACAAAGTTCATGCAAAGCAAAGGATCCTGACAATAGGACACATGGCAACCCACAAATTCGGAAAAGATCTTTGCCAATCCTACATCTGACAGAGGGCTAATATCCAGTATATATAAATAAGTCAAGAAATTATACTCCAGAGAACCAAATAACTATATTAAAAATTGGGGTACAGACCTAAACAAAGAATTTTCACTTGAGGAATATCAAATGGCTGAGAAGTACTTAAAGAAATGTTCAACATCCTTAGTCATTAGGGAAATGCAAATCAAAACAACCCCAAGATTTCATGTCACTCCAGTCAGAATGGCTAAGATCAAAAACTCAGGAGATGGCAGGTGCTGGAGAGGTTGTAGAGAAAGAGGAACACTCCTTCACTGCTCTTGGGATTGTAAGCTGGTAAAACCACTCTGGAAATCAGTCTGGCAGTTCCTCAGAAACTAGCATAATACCACCAGAGGACCCTGCTATACCACTCCTGAGCATATACTCAAGGGATTCTCCTGCATGTAATAAGGACACATGCTCCACTATGTTCATAGCAGTCCTATTTATAATAGCCAAAAGCTGGAACAAACCCAGATGTCCCTCAGTGGAGGAATGGATACCGAAAATGTGTTATATATACACAATGGAGTACTTACTACTCAGCCATTAAAAACAATGAATTCATGAAATTCTTAGACAAATATATGGAACTGCAGAATACCATCCTGAGTGCGGTAACCCAATCAGAAAAGAATATTCATGGTATGCACTCACTGATAAGTGGATATTAGCCTAGAAGCTTGGAATATTCGAGACACAATTCACATATCAAATGATGCCCAAGAAGGAGGGAGAACAAAGTATGGATACTCTAGTCCTTCTTAGAAGTAGGAACAAAATACCCACAGAAGGAAATACAGAGACAAAGTGTGGAGGAGAGTCTGAAGGAAAGACCATCCCAATACTGACCCCCTAGGAATCCATCCCATATACAATTACAAATCCCAGACACTATTGTGGATGCCCACAAATGCTTGCTGGATATAGCTGGATATAGCTATCACCTTTGAGGTTCTGCTAGTGCATGACAAATACAGAGAGGCAATCAGTCAGCCATTGAACTGAGCACAGTGTCCCCAATGAATGAGATAGAGAAAGGACCAAAGGAGCTGAGGGGTTTGCAGCACCATAGAAGGAAAAACAATACGAGTCACCAAGTACTCCCAGAGCTCCCAGGGACAAAACCATCAACCAAAGAGTAGACTTGGAATTACTTGTGGCCCCAGACACATCAGCAGCAGAGGAAGATCTTGTTGGACACCAAATCGGGGAGAGACCCTTGGTCCTAGAAAAGACTTGATACTGTAGTGTAGAGGAATATCAGGACAGGGAAGCAGGGGTGGGTTGATCAGAGAAGGGGATATGGCTTGCAGGATTTTCAGGAGAGGGAGAAACAAGGAAAGGGAACAACATTTGAAGTGTAAATAAAGAATATTCCTAATAAAAAAAGAAAAGAAAATTCTTATACATATATTAAAAGAATACTGATGTAGATATAGAGAAAAGGGAACTTTTTATTTTATGGGTAAGAAAGTTAATACAGTTATTATAGAAAACTGCATGAATGTTCATGAAACAACCAAATTTAGAATCACTATAAGATCTAGCCTTCTCACTTAGGTGTGTTTACCCAACAGATTTTGAAATCTTTATGTTGAGATGTATGAACGTCCATATTCATTGCAGCACTATTCGTCATAGCCAGTAAGTGTCCATCTCCACATGAATGGATAAAGGAAATGTGATATGCCTATACAATGAAATGTGTAGCCCTTAAAAAATGAAATGCGATCATTTATAACAATATGACCAGAACTGAAGGACAATATGCTAAGATAAATAAGTTAGATACACAGAGAATAAGTATACATGCTCTACCTTATATGTTGAATTTAAAACAACTGAAATTCAAAGAAGCAGAGTGAATTGATAGGGTGGGAAGGTGATAAACAGAATAAACAAAGCCTACATTAGAAAGATCATTTGTTTATTTGAAATATAGTCTACAGTGTAGTGAGTATGCTGAACAACAAAGTATATTTGAAAAACATGAAGTTAATTTCTAACATTCTCCCCATACAAATAAGTATTGGGAATGATGGATTTATTTTAATTAGCATGATTTAATTTTTCCATATTGGGTTAATACATCATAAAATCACTTTGTACACCAGAAATAGATGCTGCAATTTGTCAACTCACAATTAAAAAAAAACAACAAAACTTAAAAATAACATTATGCCAATATTGGTTCATTAGTTGTGACAAATATATGCTGTTAATGAATGATTCCAATAATAGGGGAAACAGTGTAGAATGCATGGATACTCTCTACACTAGAGTCCCATTTTTTTTCTGCAATGAAGAAACCATTTTAAATAAAAATGATTCTATTGAATTGCAGTGCTAAAATAAAATATTCAATTACTTCAGATAGGAGACCTTTATTTTTGAGCTCAGCAGAGGATGCTCAGGCATCTACTGCAGGCATCTATGGCCCGGGTCAACAATTGGCAATTCAATGGACTGACATTCTTCACTAAAGCCCAGATTTTATCAGCAAAGTCTCCCCATTTTGTTCGGCTGCCTTTATTAGCATTTGCAACTCTCTCAATTTAGCATCGTTTGCAATGTCATTACCATGCTGGTTATTTCCTCTTCCAGATCATTAAGTTAAAATAGACCATCTATGACACCACACCCTGTGGCAGTTGTGAGACCTTGTCCTCAAATGGCTGTAGAGCTGTGAAGTTAGAAACTGGCTAAATAATAATTATCTGCAAATGGCAATTTCCTAACTTAATTGGTTGAATTTCATTCTGCAGGTGGTGATATTAAAGCAAATACTTCCCTGCTGTCCAAACACATACACTGTGCTGCTGATTTCTGGCAAGGTAACGGAGTGAGCCTGTTGTGGGATATTATTTGTCACTCACCAGGGTTAATTGTTTATATTTAGGAAAGCAGATCATTATCAAATCAGTATTTCCATGGTTCTTCTTTTTCATTTTGTGCTACTATCCTGTGTGTGGTGGGTTTTAAGTTCCCATGAAATAGACACTAAATCAGATGTCAGTCATCAACTACAAAAGGTCCCTGTCAGGTATGGTGGCATGAAAGTAATATGCATTGATTAGACATCAGACTTCAATACTTGAATTTTGATATTTTGGGGGAGCTAGCAGTTGGCTGTGGATTATCTTGTGTTATGGTGCCACCAGGCAGAGAGGTGACAGTGAGTCATAGTCATAGCTAGTCCTGCAGTCACGAGAAAAGAACTCTGCAGTATGTTGTGTCACTAAAGTTAGGAGTTAGCATTTTGGGATCACAATAGTTTCTGGTTTTGTTGGGTAGTCAGGGAATAATCTTAAAATAAATGGAAAAACATTTAGACATTTTATACTTCAACTTATTACCCACGTGGTAAAGCAACCTGTCCATTACAGTTGCATATGTTAGTGAATTCTCATGATGTGACTATCCTTGCAATCTGGAGTCAGGCCAAGAAACAAGATGACCAGCACCAACAACACTGCCTGTACTGGCTTGCCTTCCTCTTGACCTCAAGGAATAACCACTGATATCCCATAGTATTTTAATTAAAAAAAATATAGAAAACCCAGATGTCCCTCAACAGAGGAATGGATACAGAAAATGTGGTACATTTGCACAATGGAGTACTACTCAGCTATTCGAAATAATGAATTCATGAAATTCTTAGGCAAATGGGTGGAACTGGAAAATATTCTAAGTGAGGTAATCCTATCACAAAAGAACACTCATGGTATGCACTCACTGATAAGTGGATATTAGCCTAGCAGCTTGGAATACCCAAGACACAATTCACAGATCATATGATGTCCAAGAAGTGGGAAAAACAAAGTATGGATCCTTGGGTCCTTTGTAGAAAGGGGGAAAATACCCATAGAAGGAGATACAAAGACAAAATGTTGAGCAAAGTCTGAGGGAAAGGCCATCCAGAGACTACCCCACCCAGGGATACATCCTATATACAGTTACAAAACCCAGACACTATTGTGGATGCTCACAAGTACTTGCTGAGTGGAGCCGGATACAGCTATCACCTGGGAGGCTCTCCTAGTGCATGCCAAATACAGAGGTGAACACTCTCATTTAACCACTGAAGTGAGCACAGGGTTCCCAATGGGGGAGCTAGAGAAAGGACCCAAGGAGCTGAAGGGGTTTGCAGCACCATAGGAGGACCAACAATATGAGTCACCCAGTACGTCCAGAGCTCCCAGGGACAAAGCCACCAACCAGATAGTACACATGGAGTTACCCATGGCTCCAGATGCATAGGCAGCAGAGGATGACCTTGTTGGACACCAAAGGGAAGAGAGGCCCTTGGTCCTGGAAAGGCTTGATGGTGCAGTGTAGGGGTATACCAGGACAGGGAATCAGGAAGGGGTTGATTGGGAAACAGGGGGAGGGGGGATGGATTATGGGATTTTTGGGGGAACAGGAACCAGGAAAGGGGAAATCATTTGAAATGTAAATAGAGCATATATTTAGTAAAGAATAAAAAAAAATATAGAAGCCACTATGTACATTTTAGGGTCTGGGTTTTTGTTTTGTTTTTGTTTGCTGTCTTGGTACAATACTTGTGATATTTATCTAGTAGTTGCATATAGTTGTAGGCAACCTGTTCTCACCTAATGTTCAGCATTCCCCATGATGTGCTTCAGTGTATTATTATTTGTTTATGTGTTCATCTAGTGGTGTGTATTTGGCTGTTTTCTCATTTGAGAGCTTGGGACTAGCACATCTATTTAACATTCTTTTTTTAAAATATTTTTTATTCAATATATTTTTATTTACATTTCAAATGATTTCCCCTTTTCTGGCCCCCCCACTCCCCGAAAGTCCCATAAGCCCTCTTTCTTCCCCCTGTTCTCCCATCCACCCCTTCCCACTTCCCTGTTCTGGTTTTGCCCTATACTGCTACACTGAGTCTTTCCAGAACCAGGCCACTCCTCCGTTCTTCTTGTACAACTTTTGATGTGTGGATTATGTCTATTTAACATTCTAATGAGAATGCCTCTTTTGGTGATCATGTGAATGTGTTGGGTGGGTATTGTTTACCTTTTGTAGATCCCAATTTTAAAAAAAAATCTATTATTAAGTACATGGAAATTAAATACTGATAAACTTAGCTTAGAATTTTAGCTCTATTATACTAGTAACTTCAACAAGCTCAACAAATTCTTAGAGTCTCATTTTTTAAAAATCTGTCAAATCGGCATTCAGATAAGGCTGCTGCTGTTCAGAATAAAAGAAATAATTATATTCAAACTTTGCTACAATGTTTGACACATAGCAAGTAGTCATTTAATATCAGTTATTGTTATTTTTAGCACTATGTATTCAACATTATTTTACTCCATGTCACAGATGAAACAAACACATTATTCAAAAAAGCTGTGTTTTAACTTGTTAAGGTTCTGGAAAAATGCGTACCAACCCCATAAATATTATTCAGAAGACCTTTGTGCTGAGCCGCACCTCTGCTATTGTTTCTTGAACCCTCAAATTCTTAGCACAAATGACATGCTTGCAGTTAAGCTAACCCCATGGCATTGGCTGCCATAAAGGCCAAGCAGAAAACACAGGAACAATTGTTAATTTCTTTATTAGGTTCTTTGGAAAGCATTGAAGTGTTATTTTATACCTGGGACTCATTGCAAAATTTATATCCAGTTTGAACTCTTTGTCTACTACAGAGTGTTTGGACCAGATCTTTATTATTAAAATACATATTTCATATCATTATACAAATACTATTCAGTTCATGTTGAAAATAAAATATCAACTATGAGATACCCATATATCCCCTGTGTAAAAAAAATGCACATTTTCTCCTTTCCATGACAATAACTCCTGCTTTCTGTAGAAATATTAAAGCATGTGTGAACTATCCAGAAGGAAATGTTTGTAGTCCTGTTTGCCAGGGGTGTTCTAAGTATGCTTTTCCATCTTACATAATTTTCATTATGAAAATGCAGCAAAATTTCTGAAACATAGAAAATCAGAATGAAAGCATCAAAAGAGAAATCCTATGTGGTGCCATCATTTCGAGATGCCCAGGGTATTACTTTTTTCCTTCCTTCATTGTAACCTTCCAATTTGAATAAGTCTAAACAGCACATGACTGTTTGCCAATATGAAATTGCAGAGTTCTAGCTCATAATATTAAATGAATTGAAGATGAACTAGCATCAAATGTTAAGGACAAAAAAAAGCCATGCCAAAGGGACAGGGACTGTTGCTCTTTTGTTCCTTGCCCCCACCTCCACCCCTGTGCTAAGTCAGGTAGGCCTGTGACAAGAGGACGATGCTGGAAAACTAAGGATATTAAAACATGGTGTGCTTGAGAGCACCTAGAAGGGAAATTCTTCCCATGGATGTTACTATTGTTTATCCCTTGGTTTGAAAATGATGGCAATGGGAACAGAAATGGAGAGCCAGACGTGCATTCGTGGTGATTGTCCCAGCTGAGAAGCCCCCACTGATTGCTCCACTTTCATCAGTTAATTGTGAAGCTTTGTAAGCTCCCAGTTGGAATAGACTACCATTGTTCTCTTGGTCAGGCTTTTCCAGCTGGCTCTACTGGATCTTGTGAGTTCATGGTTTGAGGCTATTTTGCTTACTATTTGCTACTTCTATCTCTCTGCTACTTGTTACTTGCCCCTTTGCTCTCTGCATACTTAATAAGCTCACTCATTCAAAACTGAAAGGGTGGGTGGCTACTGTAGATTATTCTCCAGACAGTACAGAGCAGGCCCTAACTTGATTTTCTCCTAATAGTGAATTTCCCAATCTTCTTCTGCACTAAGCAAAATATTTAATTCCTATTGGTCCATGATCCCTTCATCATGCTTAAAGATATACTACATAGTGAGATTACTTTACAGTTGCTATCTCTTTGTCTCCAGTGCTCTGTTTTTTGGGCATATAGATCTACTAGATCTGAGACCCAGAGGCAGACTCTGGAATGCACAATATTGAACTTGGTAAACATCTTAAACTCCCGAAGTACAAGTACCATCATCTTGCAAATGTATTACTCTTCCATTGATTCCAGTTTCAGTCCGTTTATTTCTCACTAATTTCTTTCTTGCTCCCCACTCCACATATGATAAGCATCCAGTTAATTGGAAGCCTTTAGATGAGCGGAAACAAGTCTTTTCGCTTTCACTCCTTCATGGTGTGTTTGCCAGGGCTGGATGGAGCTCTGTCGCTCATGAAAAACAGGAATGGAAACGAGCCTGAGCTCATTTCCTCATACCTTGACTTAGCAAAAGCTACCTCTCCTTTGCTATGATGAGAATGTTATAATGTATAAATGAGAATGTTAAATCAGAGCCAGACAATCTGGTTTTGAATAGTTACTATGTGTTTCTGTGATGTTAACAGCCTTCCAAATGCATCTTTAGTTCTTAAAAATCTCAGTTTTTTTCATCTCTAAAGTGGAGTTAAGAGTACTCGTTTTACCAGCATCTTTGAGGGTGACAATAGGGTATGAAACCCTTTATAAACTGTAGAATATCAAGAAGCCAGAAAGTATGATTGCTAATTTTGGAAAACTAAAGTACAAATATCCTAAAAGCAGGAGTCATATCATGATACATTTGTAGCTCTCCCTTTGCCAAGCACAGTATATACTTAGTACTTACCCTGACAAGAAGTCCTTTATAAATATTTATTGAGTACATACAAAACTTCCACCACTCAGACACATGCTGCTCTAATATAGCCTAATGGAAGCACCCATTGACCAGAAAAATCTAAGCAAATAACTCATTATTTGCTATGGATTTTTGTTGTCTTTGGTAGCTTATATAAGTATCATGATACTCACAGTTTGGGAACTGTCTTAAATACTGTTAAAAGAGTAGGAAGGATCTATTAGCAAACACATTAATCCTGAAATATTTGAGACAGATAGATTCCTAAATCCTCACAAAGTTCTAAAGTTGTAAATACTATTGTGAAAGAAAATGGAGTAATTAAGGGTAATGTTTTCAAAGTGCAGCAGAGAGACTGTGAGGGGGATTACTTCTCTTTCTTGCTAAAGATGGAACCACAAAATGTTCTAATTGACTTGGAGAAATAATGGAAGTCCACATCTCTTAACCAGGAGATGGATTGGCTACCTTAAATGATGAACTGAGCATAAAGTATTTGCATTTTGAAATTTGTTTATTTGTAATAGACAGCCTCTGAAAAGAATGCCTTGTGGGAGTCTCTGATTAAAAACTTCTAGCTGGCTGGAGAGATGGTTCAGCAGATAAGAGCACTTGTTGCTCTACAGAGGAGGGGGTGGGTTCAGTTCCAACACCCATGTAGTATGATTCATAACCAGTGTGACTCCCAGTTCCAGGAGATACTATACTGCTGACCTTTATGGTCTGCTATATGCTTGTAAGCTTGTGGTACACATGAATACTCAGACATTATATATATATATATGTATATATATATATATATACACTCCGATTCCATATTCTTGCCATTTTCTTTTCTATACTATATAGATATACCCCATTTTAATATGCTTGAATTGCAATTATTTGTTTCAGAAATAAATGCTCTTTTCTTCGACTACTATGTTAATCCTAATTTTAAATTAACATTGTGATAGTATATACTTTTTATCAGTGGATGCATGAAGGTTTAACTACATTTTTTTGCAACTGGATTTTTGGTTACTTTATAATTCTAAAGGCCCTTTAGCCTGAATCTGAGTGGGCGGCCTTTGCTTTTCTTGGCAGATTTTGTTTGTTTGTTTGCTCCTCTGCTTGCCAGCAGACAAATCCCAGATTGTGTGATTTGTCTGAACGCTAAACCTGGTATGAACAGAATTTATGTGCAAGTTGATATCCATCCTCCATCAACATTTTCTACTGGGAAAACTGTTAGAAGCTGTAAACCAGGCCTGGAGAGGTGGCTCAGTACTTATGTATGCTTGCTGTTCTTTCAGAAAACTAGAGTTCAGTTCCAAGCACCCACATCAGGAGCTCAAAACTTCCTGTAACTCTACCTTCAAGGGATCTGACATCATCTTTTGGCCTACACACACACACACACACACACACACACACACACACACCAGCACTAGCAAACTAGTTTTGCTATTCCTTGATATGGTTGCACATTTCTAACTCTCCCCTAGGCTAGCATACATTCTCCGCTCCAATTTTCCTGAGTCAATTGAAGGAGTTTTCTTTTTCTCCTTCCCCAGCATGGCGGGCGATTCTTCTCCTCTCTGTCCTCTTTCTTGGTCTCCTGCCAGAACAATCTGAAAGTCCTGCCCTGTCTCCCAGCCCAGTGAAATGGCTGTATGGCAATTCTTTATTATCAATCGAAGCCAGCTGGGGGCAGAGACTGGCACTGTGGCTTTTGGGGAGCTAAACTAAGACAAAACATTAGAACCAATTCCGAACACATACACACTGACCCCCTTGTCCTCCTCTGTCATGTGCTCGGTAAGGCTTCGTATCACCCCTCCTGCTCCCTTAATTAGAGTAAAGGATACAGGTTTATTCTCCCACTAAGTCACCTAGACTTAGTGTCAGGAAACAAAATTCTTTCCAACATCTTATTTTATCCAAATTTGGAGTCAGAAGTCTCTTCTAAATATTGCAGGGACTATTTATAGTTCATTGGGGTCTGTGTGTGGTCTTTAGTGCAGTGTACTGGATACATATTTGACTAAATGCTAAAAGACAAGTGTTAAAATCATACTTAATCAAAGCTAAGGCCAACATTGAAAATCACCCTAATAGAATGAAGATCATAAGGATATATTTGAAAACATAAAATACTTATATTAAGTGTCTAGTATGATAAATCACAGACATTATTTTCTCATGTATTATCAGTTTCAGGGTTGCTTGTGTGGTGACTCTAGTGCATATTTGCGTAAGCAAATGAGTACTCACTTTCTTATGAGGTTGGTGGGTGACCAAGATATTTTGAAGCCTTTTCTGTTAAAATAGAATTCCGTGTTGGACACCACATTATTAAGCCTCCCTCCCATTCTCTCTAGTAGAACTAACTATGGATTGGGATATTCTTTACATCTTGGATTTGAACAATGGCCATTGGTTGAAACACTACCTTCCAAATGAAGTTTTATGGAGAGAAGCTTTCTTAAGGTTTTTAAAGGTCAAAAAATTTTACATGTTTTATACTGTATAATATAAATAATACCATGAAACGTTCTCCAAATACTTACTCCTACATGGAGTTCAAGTAATCAGTCCTCGACACATATGAACAAAACATATTAGGGTGTGTATGTGTGTGTGTGTGTGTGTGAGAGAGAGAGAGAGACAGAGAGAGAGAGAGAGAGAGAGAGAGAGAGAGAAACATCAGAGGACTTGGAAAGAAGGAAGCAGAAGCGATATAGATTTAGTACTGATGTATAAAGTTCTCAAAAAATTATTAAAGAATTCTGTAATGTATCAGCATATATGATACAGGATTGCTTATGATGTAATGTTACTGGGTTTAAGGTTTAAAAAATACTGCTGAGCTTAGAAAGGAAATCAAGTTCCTCTTAAACTTGTCGATTAATAATCTCTTTTAAACATAGTATAAACTGTCAATCTACAGTTTATACTTGGAAGTTTGTGCAGTACTACTAGGGAGTTAGTAATAATTATTTTTTAATATAAAATTAACAGCCTTAAAATCACTAATTTTAATAATGTTTAACCTGTGCAAAAGATAAATATATGTTCACAGTTCAATAACTTCAAATTTCAGCATAGGAAGTGTATGAGGAGTTTTTAACTCTAAATTATATCTTCAGTGCCTACCTCCAAGTAATTGGATTTTGAATGAGAATATCTTGATAATATTAATGAATCATTGTAATACATCTCATTCATTTATAAATGTTATGTTGACTGAATCTAAGCATAATCTGCATGTCATATGATCATTAATTGCTTATGAATATGAAGACACTGGAAATGGCTTGCTTGCTTTCATGGCCATCAGTCTTAACATCTCTCTTTCCTTCTGTTTATATATATGTTGGTGTAATTTTAAGTAATGTATTGGGTTCTTATATGTACCACCATTCCAATCCTTATTCCACCCTAATCCCTTCCAATAGGAGAGAAAGAAGGTCAGAAGGAAAAGGCTCATTTTAGACTACTTCCTGCTGATTAGGGAGGTTGAATTCCTTGGGGGTAAGTCCAGTCTTCATGTCAAGATATTGAAGTTCTTCTCTCATTTCTCTGCTCACAGTCACTTGACAAACTGCAATGAGAGAAACCAGCTGCAGCAGGGAGCAGCAGGGGTAGCAGCAGCCACCATTCCCATTTATGGGAGTCCCCAGAAGTCCCCAGAATTAAACGATCTACAGATGGTGAAATCATGCTCCTCCTAGTGCATGAGACAATCATGGTTATCAGCAGTGGAAAAACTGAAGCAACCCCATATCCCACACCTGGGATTAAAACAAAGACATATTCATGTAACGTAACTTTATTTTTAAAGAAACCAACATTCTCACTACATACATTTTAAAGAAACCAACATCTCACATGTATGTATATATCCTCACTCATTTACTCACCAGTGACTTCCTGAACTTATACAATGGGGAAAACATTGTGGTAGTTCAATACCTGAGGCAGAAAGGTAGGTAAATATGGAATTACTATATTCAGCATGTGAGGTAGGAAAACAGACAATGCTCTGGGAATGTATATGAATATGGTTCCTAGTTCATTATAGAGGGACAGAATATATTTGTAGGGTTCCCCCAACCAAGTACTTATCTTTAAAGGCAGATTAGAAAAAAAATCAAAGGGCAGTCCTGTGGTTTGGATAAGAAACCAATGTTTTTATATACCCCAGTGGCTCAGGTATTTGAACACTTGATCCCAGTTGGTGGTTCTGTTCACCTTATTTGGGACTTTGGGAGATCATTAATTGACCTTCTTATAAACTTCTGTTCTGTTTTGTTCTGTTCTGTTCTGTTATGCTATGCTATGCTATGCTATGCTATGCTATGCTATGCTATGCTATGCTATGGTATGTTATGTTATGTTATGTTATGTTATGTTATGTTATGTTATGTTATGTTATGTTATGTTTTTTTCTTTCAATGGTGTCTGAGAATTTCAGAGCTACTCATTTTTGGTTCATTCTTGTGGGCCATTTTCTTGGGCCTCGGGATTTATCTACTCCTGAGTTTCTATTTCTTTTCCAAACTGTTTTTCTTCTCTACAACTTTCCGTCTCTCCTTTCCATTGATTTAGGGAACAGCCCATGGTCTTTGGATTTCCTTCTTCTCCTGGAATTCTTTAATCCCCAAAGTCTCTACAACTTTCCTCCAGGAATTCATTCCTAAACTTTCTGTTTCATTCCTCAAACTACTGTGAAAATGTTCTGTTTGGTATTAGTATGCAGACAGACAGGAAGATCGATCGAATAGAATTGAAGACCCAGAAAAGAATCCACACACCTATGGTCACTCGATATTTGACAAAGGAGCTAAAAACATCCAGTGGAAAAAAAGACAGCATTTTTAACAAATGGTGTGGGATCCACTGGAGGTCTACAAGCAGAAAAAAGCAAATCGACCCATTCTTATCTCCTTGTACAAAGCTCAAGTCCAAGTGGATCAAGGACCTCCATATAAAATCAGACACACTGAAGCTTATAGAGGAGAAAGTGGGGACGAATCTTGAGCACATGGGAACAGGGGAAAAGTTCCTGAAAAAAGACCAATGGCTTATGCTCTAAGAACAAGAATCAACAAATGGGACCTCATAAAACTGCAAAGTTTCTGTAAGGCAAAGGACACTGTCAATAGGACAAAACAGCAACCAACAAAGTAGGAAAAGATCTTTACTAACCCTAAATCCGATAGAGGGCTAATATCCAATATATACGAAGAACTCAAGAAGTTAGTCCCCAGAGAGTCAAATAACCCTATTAAAAAATGGGGTACAGAGGATTCCCCGGCATGCAATAAGGACACATGCTCCACTATGCTCATAGCAGCCTTATTGATAAATAGCCAGAAGCTGGAAAGAACCCAGATATCCCTCAGTGGAGGAATGGATACAGAAAATGTGGTATATTTACACAATGGTATACTAGCCAACAATTAAAAACAATGAATTCATGAAACTTTTAGGCAAAGGGTTGGAACTGGAAAATATCATCCTAAGTGAGGTAACCCAATCACAAAAGAATACACATGGAATGCAGTCACTGATAAGTGGATATTAATTAGCCCAGAAGCTCTGAATACTCAAGACACAATTCACATATCAAATGATTCCCAAGAAGAAAGGAGAGGGCCCTGGTCCTGGAAAGGCTTGATGCAGCATTGTAGGGGAGTACCAGGACAGAGAAACGGGAGAGGGGTGATTGGGGAATGGGCAGAGGGAAGAGGGCTTATGGGACTTATGGGGAGGGGGAAACTAGGAAAGGGGAAAGCATTTGGAATGTAAACAAAGAATATAGTAATAAAAAAATAAAGTTTATGGTTTAGATCTGAAAAAAAATGGGGTACAGAGCTAAACAGGGAATTCTCAACTGAGGAAACTGGAATGGCTCTAAAGCACCTAAAGAAATGTTCAGCATCCTTAGTTATCAGGGAAATGCAAAGCAAAACAACACTGAGATTCTACCTTACACCAGTCAGAATGGCTAAGATGAAAAATTCAGGGGACAGCAGATGCTGGAGAGGATGTGGGGAAAAAGGAACACTTTTCCATTGGTGGTGGGATTGCAGGCTGGTAAAACCACTCTGGAAATCAGTTTGGCCATTCCTTAGAAAATTAGACATATTACTACCTGAGGACCCTGCTGTACCACTCCTGGGCATATACCCAGAAGATGCTCCTACATGTAATAAGGACACATGCTCCACTATGTTCATAGAAGCCTTATTTATAATAGCCAGAAGTTGGAAAGAACCCAGATGTCCCTCAACAGAGAAATTGATACAGACACTGTGGTATATATACACAATGGAGCACTATTCAGCTATTAAAAAGAATGAATTCATGAAATTCTTAGGCAAATGGATGGAGCTAAAAATATCATCCTGAGTGAGGCAACCCAATCACAAAAGAACACACATGGTATGCACTCACTAATAAGTGGATGTTAGCCCAAAAGCTCAAAATAAGCAAGTTACAATTCACCCAGCTCAAGAAGGAGGACTTAAGTGAGGGTGCTTTGGTTCCTCTAAGAAAGGGAACAAAATACAGGAGCAATAAGGGAGACAATGTGTGGAGCAGAGACTGAAGTTAAGGCCACCCTGAGACTGCCCTACCTGGGGATTCATTCTATAAACAGTCACCAAACCCAGACACTATGACATGAAGTGTGTATCAAAAGGAGCACGCCATGGCTGTCTCCAGAGGGGCCCTGCCTGAGCCTTACAAATACAGAGGCAGAAACTAGCAACCAACTATTGGACTGGGCGTGGGGTCCCCAATGGAGGAGCTGGAGGGTGGCTCAGAGGAGTTGAGGGGGTTTACAGCCCCATGGGAATAACAATGATGTTGGCCATCCAGATGCCCCAGGACTCCCAGGGACTGAACCATCAACCAAGGGGCATACATGGTTCCAGCCAAAAATGTGGCAGAGGAAGACCTTGTTGGGCATCAGTGGGAGGAGGAATGGTCCTTGGTCAGGTAAAGGCTCATCAGAGGCCCCAACAAAGGGTAATCGAGGGGGGGAGTGGGAGTGTGCTGGGTGGAGAGGCAAATACAAGGAGGCAGGGGGAGGGAGGAGTGGTTGGAGGTCTTTGGGGAGGGGGAAAATCAGGAAAAGTTCTACCATTGGCAATGTAAATGAAGACGATATTCAATAGAAAAAGAAAGAAAAAACAGAAAATGTTCTACTCCCTGCCTCCCTCACTTCTTTTGAAAAACTCACAACTAGAAGGAGAACGAATGCCAGCAATTCAGCCCTCAGAATTTATTTTCTTCTTCTAGCAAAGTCATGTTTGCATTTTGAGTCTGATTTACAATAGTAAGTAGAAGTTACATTTTTCACATGTTAATGAATTTATACTTCATCAGACATATGAAATATTTTTAAAATAAACTGTGGATGTTTTTCTCTACCTCTTAAAATAATATCACTGAGCATACAGCTTAGATACAGATATAGATGATATAGATAAATAGAAAGAGCTTCGTATTTATTATCAATTAGAAGTGAGGGGGTTTATAAAAAGTATATGAGATGTTTTCTGTTTTATATAAATATATATAACATTGCATATGTGTAATATATACATAAGTATATAAATAATATATATATTTATATATATAATGTAGGTAGTGTTGTAGATTAATTGTTTATTGTTGCTTAACAAATTATCTCAAACTTTATTGGCTTAAGACAATTTATTATCTTATACTTTGTGCTCCAAGAATTAGGGATGCTTAGCTGGATGGCTGTCTATTTAGGTTGTCTGGTGCAGTGGATATGAGGTTGTCTGCTAAGACTGAAGTCTCTGGAGACCTGTTGGGGGCTGCAGGATCTGCTTCCAATGTGGCTCACTGACCTGGATTTTGGCAGGAGGCCATGGTCCTTCACCATATGGGCTGTTTCTAAGTACCCATATGGCATTTGGCTTCTCCCATGGAGAAGGATGGGACAAAGACAGGGAGAGGAATAGAAAAAGAGAAAGACTCAGAATGACAGTAATTTTAATGATTAGGTTTCACAAGTAATATTTCATCACGTTTACTTCATTCTAATATCCAGAAGCCAGACACTAAAGTGTGATAGGAAGGGAAATAGGCTCTACTCTTTGAAGGGAGGAATGCAAAAAGAAAAAAAAAAACTTTGTGAACATATTTCCAAACTACCATAATTTGTGAAAAAAATTCTATGAGGATAAATAAATGGGACATTAAAAAAAAAAAAAAAACAGTTTTCTTAGGAACTGCCAGACTGATTTCCATAGTGCTTGTACCATCTTACAATCCCACCAGCAGTGAAGGACAAGACATTTCCGGAGGATCCTGCTATACCTCTCCTGGGCATATACCCAAAGGATTCCCCAGCATGCAATAAGGACACATGCTCCACTATGTTCATAGCAGCCTTATTTATAATAGCCGGAAGCTGGAAAGAACCCAGATGTCCCTCCTCAATGGAGGAATCAATACAGAAAATGTGGTATATATACACAATGGAGTACTATTCAGCAATTAAAAACAATGAATTCATGAATTTTTTAGGCAAATGGATGGAACTGGAAAATATCATCCTAAGCGAGGTAACACAATCACAAAAGAATACACATGGAATGCAATCATTGATAAGTGGATATTAATTAGCCCTGAAGCACTGAATACTGAAGATACAATTAGCATATCAAATGATTCCCATGAAGAAGGAAGAAGAGGGCCCTAATCCTGGAAAGGTTTGATCCACCATTTTAGGGGAGTACCAGGACAGAGAAAAGGGAGGGGGGAAGATAGGAGAATGGATGGAGAGAAGAGGACTTATGGGACATATGGGGAGGGGGGAACTGGGAAAGGGGAAAGCTTTTGGATTGTAAACAAAGAATATAGATAATAATATATATATATAAGAAAATGTGTAATGGAAAAGAAAAGAAAGAGGATGTGGAGGGACTTGGGGGGGGAGAGAATATAATTAAAATATATTGGAATTTGAAAATTGTTTTTAAATAATGAAAAATATAATATTTTTTAAAAAAGAATAAAAAAGGGCCTTGCTTCATAAGGTATGGTTTTGTTTTACAAATTCCATTTGACATGTTGAAATTGTAAATACATTGTCTTTTCAGACTTCTCTTCACATAATAAAGTATATTTAAAATATATAAAAAACAGTTATCTCTGGTAACAAGCGATATTGCTATTGTTTTGTTGAGACAGGGTCATTGTGTAATCCAGGCTGGCCTCAAACTCATAATGCTTCTGCCTCAACCTTCCCAGTGCAGAGATTACAGACAATTTTTGGTAAACCAGGTAGAATGTATTAAACTTTATTTTTCCCTTCCCAGCGATTTTACCTAAATCTTTGTCCATTCTAGGTCGGTCTCTACCACTGAGCTATACTCCCAGTTTCATTTATATGGATTGTTTTCTTTTTTCACATACATATACATGTATTAAAATAGTAAACTAAATGGACTCAAAATGATGTAACCATGTCAAATGAGTGTCATCTGGTGACAGAAATTTATTTCCTGATGGCAAAGAGCTAATGTTTCTAAGTCTGCATACGGACATACACAAACATAAAGAAGGGGACAAACCTTTTTGCCCGGATCTTGGTCTATTATTAAACTCTTATCTCCATGTCCCATCTCACTGAATTTCATTTTAATTGACACAATTCAACAGGTTCCTGCCTATATATTTGAAGTAGTCTTGTTATTGAAAGACTCTTGGCCCCAACCCATTTCTATACCTTCTTTTTCTTCTATTTTATTTCCTTGCCATTAATTCGTTTCTAACTGATGCAATGAGAAACTTCTTTTCAAAAGTAAGCATCATGTGCTATAACTTATTCTGTTTTAATTGAACTTTTTGCTAGACCAGGTCAGTGAAATTCAAGATCTATTTTCCATCTTTAAAGTCACTAAGTGTATTTTATGTTGACTTGGTATTATTTTTAAAATCTATTTAATACTGCATGTTCTGGTTAAAATGGGCTTTTCAAACTTGATTCCAAGGATGAAGCATCTTGAGATCCCTGCAAATTAGGAAGTCACCCAAGTCAGTTATTTTCAGCAGACAGTGGAATTTTATTAGTGTCAGAAATAATTTAGGGATGGAAAGTTCAAAAATATATAAATAATATATTTATATTATTTATAAATAACATTTTTTCTTTTTTTTTCTTTCATGTCTGTCAAAGTCTATTTTGAAGTAAGCACATTAAGAGCAATGGTCACTTTTCTCTGGCACTTAGCACCCATGTCACACTATGGGATCTTACATGATGTCAAATTGCTAATTGTGCAGAAGGGTTGTGAGAACAAGTTGCTTCCCTTAATAACAACTGATAACTGTGATAACTGGTAGGTTTTATGCCCATAAAGGATTTTAGATCCAAATAGATATGATATGACCCAGTTTTGGTGGTGTATGCCAGTAGAATATAACAGAAAGGCAGAGGCAGGGGGACCACAAATTAGATATAAATCCAAACTCCTGGCTTATTTTTGAGAGGTCACATGGAACAAAATAAGACACCTTTACATTGATGAGTAATTTTTAGGATCACAATGGTGCTTTATACATGGTTCAGGTAATTTCAAGGAATGAATTATAACTTGCTTTCCTCCCTCCCTCCTTTGTTCATTTCATCCTATCTCTCCCTCAATTCCATCTTTCCTTCCCAGAAAGAACATGAGATAGCCAAAGTACAGTTACTTCTTACACACCAAAGCATTAAGAAAAAACTATATATGTGGCACTGTTAAAGAGGTTAGGATATTATCAGGCAAAGTACTGTATCAGATGGTACCTTTCATTGACAGTCAACCTGTTAAGTCCCAGACTCTCTAAATATCCAGGATTGAGCTCAAACTGAACTATTGAAAGATTGTTGGTGGTTAGATAAAACCAACATTCCTCAGTGAAGCTGGTCCGCATCTGCCAAAAGGACTAATTTCCCTTACCTCTGGCAGAAAGGATGTATGGCTCTCCATTGACATTTACCGGTGGCTGCATATCAAATTCCATGCTGCTTTCCAGACTCCCTCACCTCAGTCCCTATTGAGTCCGTATTCACAAGTACTTATACATTTCAAAGCTTCCTCACTGGTCCACTGGTCCTCCCCACAATCAGCTACTCCTCTCTCTCTCTCTCTCTCTCTCTCTCTCTCTCTCTCTCTCTCTCTCTCTCTCTCTCCTCTCCTCTCCTCTCCTCTCCTCTCTCCTCTCTCTCCCCACTACTACCACTGTCTCTACTATTCTATCCTGTTCCCCTAACCTTGTCCAGTCTGCTGGCCATGTTTAGTCTACTATTTTCTCTCTCTGCTCCAGACTCCTCCAGATGCCTCTGTCTATACTTGGACAATATAAACTTTCCTTGATAATGGAGCAGTAGTCATAACAGCAGGTTTTTTTTTACTCCTCCCCGTCACATACACAAGCCTCCATGGTAACTAACTGCTGTAGGTAAAATGATCTTGAAGCATCCATTAAGACTCTCTGATAATTGCTAAAAAGAATGGACTTAGTGCCCACCCCACCCCCTACTTCATCCTCTGACTTGGGAGCACTGTGCTGCCCTGACTTGGGACTTCAGAGGCCTTGGCCCTCCTTAAGGTGACTCAGCTGGTTCTGATGCTCAGAGAAGACACTGCTCAGCTTGTTCTCTGCTCACTCTTCTTGTTCTCTGAGGGCTTCCTATTCTCACATCCTCTTGGTCATTAGTCTATTCTTTCTGCACCTTCCCTGACCCAGAGTCATTCAATCAACCTTAGCTATTGAATGTTATTTCTCCTGCTGCCTACTGCTTCTGGTTTTCCTTTAGTTATACTACTATCAGTATTGTTTGCTATGGTATTTTTAAAAGGAAAATTACTTTTGTAAGTAGAGATCCACATTTAGCAAATGTTTCCCAAGGACAACCAAAATGATTTCTCTATCTATCTATCCATCTATCTATCTATCTATCTATCTATCTATCTATAGTTGTATTGTGACTTTGGAAACCTGAAATTTATTTTGGCATGAAATTATGATGTAGATGTTATATTAATGGGGGGGAGCTTTAACTCAATGACTGGTTATTCAGTTGCAATTTTGTCACATATTAGGTCAGATTTCTGCTGAGATAATGCTGTATAAAAAACAACTTACACATCAGTAATTATGTGCAGGCTGCTTGAGATAACAGCAGCAAATAGGCATACAATATTGAATTATGTAGTGTACCATCAGAGTACATGTAGAAGACAAATTCTTAAAGTAGAGAGGTGATAGGCCTATAAGGTTCTCATAGAACAGTTAATGGGAAACCTAGAAAATTTTCAATTCAGTAGTTCCTCATCTAACTCATAGAAAGGTATGTTCTGAGTCAGTGGAGACTTGAAGCAATGGGTAGCACTAAACTCTCTCTATACATGATATGTGTATAAGCATATATATAAGCATATATATAAGCATATATATATAAGCACATATATAAGCATATGTATATATATATATATACACATAATTTTTCATATACAAATGTGCATGCATCATAGATCCTCTCGACAAATGAACAATTCCTGACATGCTTCTGATGGAGCAGGATGTTGTCATGAAACTGCAATACATGCAATTTAAAAACTGATAAGTGGATATTAATTAGCCCAGAAGCTCTAAATACCCAAGGCCCAATTAGCATAACAAATGACTCCCATGAAGAAGTAAGGAGAGGGCCCTGATCCTGGAAAGGCTTGATCTAGCATTGTAGGGCAGTACCAGGACAGAGAAAAAGGAGGGGGAAAGATAGGAGAATGGATGGAGAGAAGAGGACTTATGGGACATATGGGGGGGGGGGCTGGGAAAGGGGAAATCATTTGGAATGTAAACAAAGAATGTAGAAAATAAAAAAAGGAAAAACCCTCTGATTTATTATTTCTGGACTTTTCTATTTAATATTTTCAAAATGCAAGCTGACCACAGATAACTGCAACCTCATAGGGCAAAATTATAGCCCGGGGAGCTCTAAAGAAACATCTTGATTTTGTTTTAGAAGACAACATGGATGCTGTGCAGAGGTTGGACGGGCATCAGAGTCTATTGAAGTCACCTGCCCACCTGTGTGATTATCATAAGATTTGAGAGAAGACCTAGGGAGCCAATGAAACAAAGCCCCAGAACACTACATTACTCATTCACAGAAGACAAATATTAGTAGACTATTCAATGTAGGAATTAAGGGGAAATAGAGGTATGGGTAAAACCAACATCCCAAGGCTATGTGGGAAGAAAATGGTGCAGTACTGGAGAAAGCCTATGAATATAATACAAAAGGTGGCATCTTGTGCTGACTCCTCCATAGAATAAAAAGTCAGGCACTTCCTTGCATACATAATTAGTTCTAGATGCAGAACTGTGGTGATGAATACAATGATGATGACAGTGATGATGGTGAGAGAGAATCTTATTAATGATATCAAGAATGATCCAGTTATTGCCCCTTTCCATAGGCTTTCTACTTTATGTTTTATTTTCTGTTATGGTGACAAAATACCGCAACAAAAAGCAACTTAGGGGAGAAAGGCTTTGTTTCAGCTCACAATTCCAGGTTGCAGTTTAACATAACAGAGAAGTTAAGGCAATAGGGTCTTAAAGCATCTTGTTCCATAATATCCAGGGCTAAAAGCAGAGGAGAATGGATTGACGCATATAAGCTAATAGTCACCTCCTCCCAGTCTCCTTTTCATTTACTCTAGGGCCATGCTTGTGAGATGCTGCTGTCCACATCAGGGTAGGCCTTTGTCCCTCAATTATCACAATTAACACCATCTCTCACAGGTATGCCCACAGGCCAAGCTGATCATAGTAATATCCCTCATGAAGACTCTCTCCCAGGTGATTCGAGATTATGTCTAGAATTGTGGTAATAGGTTTGGTTGTCTTGATCCTCACTATAATCCTATAGCATATTCACTTCAGTGTTATTGTTCCATTTTTCAGGTGGAGAACCTAAAATGCAGGGTTGGTGAGGTTCCAAAAACACATAGTTGATTAAGGGAGTATAACTTTAATTTCAAGTATAACTGCTAGGTGAAATGGTTGTTACTCTAGAGTTGGGCTGATACTCAAGTAGGGAAGACTGGCTTATACCTAGAGAAATTACTTCAAACTTTGATGTGGACATGGAATAATCTGAGCAATAAAATCTAGAGTCTCTATTTTGCATAATTATCAGCTAATGATTTGCAAAGTTTTTATAACAGTCATCTTCCTAGCTAATATGTTAATCCCTTGCATGAGTAGAATTTTGCACCCTACAAAAATCTTTGGCATGCATTTTCTCACTGAAAATTGATGAGGGAGTTTAGGCAGGATATTATGATTGTTACCTTTATCCCCAAAGATCAATAGGCTTTTCTCTTAAAGAAGTATATCAAAGTATTTTAAGTTTTGTAAACTATATAGTATCTGGTAGAGATATAGTGGGATTGTAGCATGAAAATAGTCATAGATAATATATAACTGATTGAGAGTGATGGTCATAAAGTAAAGTTTTATTTAAAAAAAACTGGTGTCTAGGTAAATTTAATATAAATTTGACAATAGTTTGCCAACTTTGCAAACTATTCTGAATAAACAAGCTTCTATTCAATGTGATGTGATGTGCATTCCAATTTCTCACATTTTGTAGAAGTAGGGATGGAACTTCTGTCTGCTCTTTTTATTTAATATTTAGTCGATGTGTAGTTTACATGTAGCACTCATAAATAGTGCAGGAAAGTTTCTACTTTAATTTAGCTTGCTTCTTTAAGGTGAGAAAAATGGTGAAATGGGGGTAAGGACATAACTTCATAAAATTAGTGTTGTGAAGAAAATAAAGCACACAAGACGATGCCTTTAGTGGCAAGAAACAGAAAGTTTTGATCTGAAACTTGGAGGAAGAGAGTATTATTTACACGGTGACTTGGGGAGAGATTATTATGTGACTAGAAAACTTACTGTGCTGTGGGAACGCAGATTTAGCTAGATCAAAGAAATGGGGTACAAATTAAGGCAATAATTATAAGTCATGAGTATGATGGTTAATACTGATTTCCTATTCATATCAACATTCAGAAAGCATACCTTTGAGTATGTCTGTGAAGACAGTTCCAGAAATGATTAGATAACAAGGGCTCAGGCTTTATGGATGGATTAATCATTTGATTAATTGGAGCATACTTTTGATAAGTTGTGCAACTGTGGAAGTTGGAACCTAATTGGAGGAAGTGGGTGGCTGGAGGCATCGTTTTGAATGATGTGTCTTCCTGTTGCTCCTTTCTGCTTCCTTGTTGCCATGAGATAAACAGGTCTGCTCAACCATCTTCTTCTGCTGTAATGTTTTGCATTATCATAGGGCCAGAAACAATACAGCCAGCCAGCCAGTATGGAGATTAACCATCGAAATTGTGAGACCAAATAAATCTGTCTTTCTTTTCATGGTTTCTTTCATATTTTTGTCATGGCATCAAAAAGTCTGACAAACACAGTGGCAAAAGATTTGAATTTTATTCTACGTGGGACAGGAAGTGAATATTATCTTAATAATAACATGTGCTCTTTCAATTTTGTCGTGTATCCTCTGCTGCCTAAACATGTAGCAAATGATCTTATTGGTTAGCTGGTGGTTTCTTGTCATTTGGTTTCCTTGAAAACACACAATATCTATCAGCATGCTCGAATCATTGAAGAACCTTGCAAAGGAGGTATTTTGATAGATTTACTTTCATTTACTGTTTTCTGAAAAAGACTATAGCTAATGCGTTTGTCTGTGGAAAACATGGAAGCCTTTGTTCTGGGTGCTTCTGGGCACTATCCAGACCATCTGCCTTGGCCCAGGCTCCCGGCACATAGTATTTGCCACTATTTGTCAAAATGCTCAGAAAACCAGGAAGGATATGTCTTTGATAACACAGTTACTTTGTCAGAAAGAAACATGGTAGTGAGGTACCAGTTTCATGGTGAGCCAGTTCTCTATATATTCTATTTACCATCTTGTGTAATTGGTGTGCGTTTGTGTTTGCTTGTCTGTAAACACAAAGAATGTTAGGATGGTGAAATAAAACTACATAAACTAAAGATGTGAAAAGCCTTGCAGGCTGCTGGCTGTGTAATAATAACCAGTGAGAGTCAATTCTCTTTCCTTCTCAAATGCTCCTCTATTTGGTAATTAGTAGCCAAGTCCCATAGCAAGCAGGGATTCCCTTCACATTTTCATTTTATTAGAACTTTAAAAGTACTGAAAAATTACAGCAAGACTTAAAGTAATTGGAAATACAAGGAGGCAGTTTGGCCACCTCAGACATAATTGATTTTTCACAGCAAATTGCCATCAAGGATACTGAGAGACTCATCTACCCAGATCCTTCTTAAATGAAAATTGGTTGCCACAGTCACCAACAGTGCTATTAGACTCCAGCCCTTAGTGTCAACCACTTCAGAGATTGCCTCGGCCTGTAGAGTGTCCTTAGCAAGGCACCTCCCTTCTCAGCGGGCCCACTTCTAATTAGTGATTGATGAAGAGCTGTAAATATTCTACTCTTATGGGTCAACTTGAGACAACTTCAAAGACTCTAGAGCCTCTCGTAGATCTTGGTCAGATAAGACTGTGGCTTCTCCTATGCATAGCCTCCCTCACTGCTAGTTCTTTAGATGATAGCAAGTAATGCTCCAAAGGCCATTCTCTGAAATGCATTCTGCATGTTATACTGCATCCCAGAGTCTGCTTTCTAGATAATGCAACAGATAACAATTGTGTTCAGATACTTTGCTTTCTTTAAACCTCTATTAATGAATTTAATGCTTATGTAAAATACCCCTCTACAATTTCAAGCATTTATGTCCTTATCTGTCTGAAAGAATATATAATCCCATTTTTAAACAAAAGACCTTTCTTCTATACAGTGAAAAAAATTACAGAGAGAAATAAAATATCCATTCAAGTACCTAGAACATACAACCTCTCCAACTAAAGATTCCTAAGGGATCTCTGAGTGCTGAATGCCTATAAACTGAATGAGGCTGGCGTGAAATTTTCTTCAAATGAAATATTACAGAGTTAACTTTGAGATTATATATCATTTCAACATGAGTGTAAAGTAAAATACTAGCATTTAAAAGGTTAATTGCAGATTAGCAAGATCAGTAAATTTAGGAACATACTATAAGAGGGAATGCTCTATTTGTTTGAATTGCACATAGCTTAGAACTTTACAAATGCTTTTAAATTCTTGTGCAGGAAACTGTGTCCTTAGCAAAGAGTGTCCTCTGGAAAATTTGTCTTAGGTTAAATGAAGGTTGTTTTGGTGATTAAATGGAAAAAAATGGTTGGATGGAGCAAAATGCTCAATAAATGTTAGCGAGTGCTAGTTGGTTAGTATTCCCCAGAGAAACTTCTCTCAACATCCACCACAAACAATTCTAATGAAGATCTGGGAGGAGGAAAAATAAAACTCCCACAAAGCAAAATAAGACTGGTGGAACATACGCTATCAGAGCCTTGAAAAAAATAATATTAGTTCCATGATTAGATCTGAGTTCTGACACAAAGAAAAACTTTGTAAAAGATTGAAAAATATTTGACAATTTAGTCACTAAGATTCAGGGTTTGAGGCATCTCCTTTTTTCCTGTATAGGAGAAGAGACAGCACATCTTCTGACTACAGAGGGATAGCATATTATTTAAACAGGAGGATGGTAGGAAAATTCATGGTACGATTATACGTTTCCGTGAGCCAACTATGATTGTACATTTCCATGAACCTGGAGGCCAGATATGAAGTGTCAGGTTTCAAAGAAACTCTGGACAAATGGCCAACTGTTGTACCTTAGCAAGCAAAGCATGAGCTGCTCTCTAGGCTCACTCAGCACCTATAACTCCTCCCAGAACTTCTCACCACTCTACCCTAAACCTCACCAGCTCAGGGGCTTCGATTTCCCATAGAAACCTATCATTTTGGCCATTCACTTTCTTGGTTGTCTTGGTCCCTGGCTTTCTCATGGTCCACTTGCCTCCCTATCCTCTCTTGCCTTTACCTCTCTCTTCCTCCTCCCCTCCTCATCCCCCTCTTCCCACACCTCTCATGGCCTGCTTCAATCTGGACACTTCTGGATGCCTCTGACTGTACTCTCCTTTACATTTACAAGAAAATCCTCCTTTCACTCAGGCAGAAGACATATGTACAAGGGACACAGGGACACAGGGACACAAATGTAAATTTTACTTAAACAGGTGAAGGGTTACTACTAGCAACGGACAGTGTTTAGGACAAAGAATAACTAAGATGAATAGAGGAAAATGGCAATGGAGCCTATAAACTATTCTAAATGAGAGAAAACAAACAATACAAAGAAGACCAAGAAGAATAAACAGCTTTGACAACTATGTAAATTCACAAGAAAGTTTCAGGACATGATCAGACTTCTGCAAGAAAAGAAGACAACCTTTATGAAATAGCTGTAGACTTTCAGAAGGGCAATATATTACTTAAAAATTGATTATAAAATCAAAGTGTCATTTTTCCAATTAAACTGTATGATTTTAAAAGAAGGTGATGGATTTAAATGTTTTATTATATTATTAATATAAAAGGAAGAATAAGACTTGTTAGTGAGGGTCAAGTATAGCAAAACTGTACTATATTCTGTCACACAGAGGAGACTCAGACAATTTCTTTATTCATACAAACTAGATAAAGTGAACTTAAATCGCTTCCAAAAATAGTTTATACATGCTACTATTAGAATTAAGGTCAGTGCAGCTGGGTGGTGGTGGCACACACCTTTAATCCCAGCACTTGGGAGGCAGAGGCAGGTGGATATCTGAGTTTGAGGCCAGCCTGGTCTACAGAGTGAGTTCCAGGACAGCCAGGACTACACAGAGAAACCCTGTCTCGAAAAAAGCAAAAACAACAACAACAACAACAACAACAAAAGAATTAAGGTCAGTAGCTCTCAAAGAAGAGAAAACATGGTGAAAATCAAACAATAATAAGAAACGTATGTAAATATTATACTTCATAAAAAATAAACACCTGAATTTTACTATCCAGTGCAATACTGTTCTTTTTTTCTTTTTTCTTTTATTTTTCTTTTATTTATTTTCATTGATATATTTTTATTTACATTTCAAATGATTTCCCCTTTTCTTGTTCCCCACTCCCTGCAGGTCCCATAAGCCCTCTTCCCTCCCCCTGTTCCTCCATCTACCCCTTCCTGCTTCCCTGTTCTGGAATTCCCCTATACTCTTGCACTGAGTCTTTCCAGAACCAGGGGCCACTCCCCCATTCTTTTTGGACATCATTTAATATGTGGATTATGTCTTGGGTATTCAAAGTTTCTAGGCTAATATCCAATTATCAGTGAGTGCATACCATGATTGATCTTTTGAGACTGGGTTACCTCACTTAGTATGATGTTCTCCAGCTCCATCCATTTGTCTAAGAATTTCATGAATTCATTGTTTCTAATGGCTGAATAGTACTCCATTGTGTAAATATAGCACATTTTTTGTATCCATTCCTCTGTTGAAGGACACCTGGGTTCTTTCCAGCTTCTGGCTATTATAAATAGGGCTGCTATGAACATAGTGGAGCATGTGTCCTTATTGCATGCTGAAGAATCCTCTGGATATATGCCCAGGAGTGGTATAACAGGGTCCTCAGGAGGTGTCATGCCAAGTTTTCTGAGGAACCACCAGACTGATTTCCAAAGTGGTTGCACCATCTTGCTGTCCCACCAGCAGTGGAGGAGTGTTCCTCTTTCTCCACATCCTCACCAACA
Source organism: Apodemus sylvaticus (assembly GCF_947179515.1). Classification (NCBI taxonomy): domain Eukaryota; kingdom Metazoa; phylum Chordata; class Mammalia; order Rodentia; family Muridae; genus Apodemus; species Apodemus sylvaticus. Next base: position 6,311,288 of record NC_067495.1, on the reverse strand, counting down.
CCTGCTGTCTCCTGAGTTTTTGACCTTAGCCATTCTCACTGGTGTGAGGTTAAATCTCAGGGTTGTTTTGATTTGCATTTCCCTAATGATTAATGATGTTGAACATTTCTTAAGGTGTTTCTCAGCCCTCTGAAGTTCTTCATGTGAAAATTCTTTGTTTAGCTCCATACCCCACTTTTTAATGGGGTTATTTGGTTGTCTGGGTTCTACCTTCTTGCGTTCTTTGTATATATTAGATATTAGCCCTCTGTCGGATTTAGGGTTGGTGAAGATCCTTTGCCAATCTGTTAGCTGACGGTTTGTCCTTTTGACAGGGTCCTTTGCCTTACAGAAACTTTGTAGTTTTATGAGGTCCCATTTGTCAATTCTTGATCTTAGAGCGTAAGCTATTGGTGTTCTATTCAGGAACTTTTCCCCTGTGCCCATGTCCTCAAGGGTCTTCCCCAGTTTCTTTTCTATTAGTTTCAGTGTGTCAGGTTTTATGTGGAGGTCCTTGATCCATTTGGATTTGAGCTTAGTACAAGGAGACAAGGATGGATCAATTCGCATTCTTCTGCATGCTGACCTCCAGTTGAACCAGCACCATTTGTTGAAAAGGCTATCTTTTTTCCACTGGATGCTTTCAGCTCCTTTGTCGAGGATCAAGTGACTATAGGTGTGTTGGTTCATTTCTGGGTCTTCAATCCTATTCTATTGATAGGCTTGCCTGACATTGTACCAATACCATGCAGTTTTTATCACTATTGTTCTGTAGTAAAGTTTAAAGTCTGGGATACTGAATCCCTCTGAGGTTCTTTTCCTGTTGAGAATAGTTTTAGCTATCCTGGGGTTTTGTTATTCCAGATGAATTTGAGAATTGCTCTTTCTAGCTCTATGAGGAACTGGGCTGGGATTTTGATGTGGATAGCATTGAATCTGTAGATTGCCTTTGGCAAGATGGCCATTTTAACTATATTAATCCTGCCAATCCACGAGCATGGAAGATTTTTTCCATTTTCTGAGATCTTTTTTGATTTCCTTCTTCAGAGATCTGAAGTTCTTGTCATATAGGTCTTTCACTTGTTTGGTTAGAGTCACCCCAAGATACTTTATGCTGTTTGTAGCTATTGTGAAGGGGGTCATTTCCCTAATTTCTTTCTCAGTCTGCTTATCCTTTGAATATATAAGTGCTACTGATTTGCTTGAGATGATTTTGTAGCCATCCACTTTGCTGAAGTTGTTTATCAGCTGTAGGAGTTCTCTAGTAGAGTTTTTAGGGTGACTTAAGTATACTATCATATCATCTGCAAATAGTGATAGTTTGACTTCTTCCTTTCCAATTTGTATCCCTTTGACTTCCTTATGTTGTCTAATTCCTCTAGCTAGGAATGCAAGAACTATATTAAAAAGATATGGAGAGAGGAGGCAGCCTTGTCTAGTCCCTGATTTTAGTGGCATTGCTTCAAGTTTCTCTTCATTTAGTTTGATGTTGGCTACGGGTTTGCTGTATATTGCTTTTACTGTGTTTAGATATGGGCCTTGAATTCCTGATCTTTCTAAGATGTTTAGCATGAAAGGATGCTGAATTTTGTCAAATGCTTTTTCAGCATCTAATGAAATGATCATGTGTTTTTTTTTCTTTGAGTTTGTTTATGTAGTGGATAGCATTTATGAATTTCCTTATATTGAACCATCCCTGCATCCCTGGGATGAAGCCTACTTGATCATGGTGGATGATAGTTTTGATGTGTTCTTGGATTCGGGGGTCAAGAATTTTTAGTATTTTTGCATCGATATTCATAAGGGAAATTGGCCTGAAATTCTCTTTCTTAGTTGGATCTTTGTGTGGTTTTGGTATCAGCGTAATAGTTGCTTCGAAGAAAGAGTTGGGTAGTGTTCCTTCTGTTTCTATTTGGTGGAAAAGTTTGAAGAGTATTGGTGTCAAGTCTTCTTTGAAGGTCTGATAGAATTCTGCACTGAGACCATCTGGTCCTGTGCTTTTTTTGGTTGGAAGCCTATCTATGACCCCTTCTATTTCTTTAGGGGTTATGGGTCTGTTTAGATGGTCTATTTGATCCTGGTTTAATTTTGTTGATTTGTATCTGTCTAAGAAAATGTCCATTTCTTCCAGATTCTCCAGTTGTGTTGAGTATAGGTTTTTGTAGTAGGGTCTGATGATTTTTTGAATTTCCTCGGTTTCTGTTGTAATATCTCCCTTTTCATTTCTAATTTTATTAATTTGGATACTTTCTCTGTGTCCTTTGGTTAGTCTGGCTAAGGGTTTATCTATCTTGTTGATTTTTCAAAGAACCAGCTTTTCGTTATGTTGATTCTTTGTATGGTTCTCTTGGTTTCTACTTGATTGATTTCAGCCCTGAATTTGATGATTTCCTGTATTCTCCTCCTCCTGGGTGCATTAGCTTCTTTTTGTTCCAGGGCTTTCAGTTGTTCCGTTAATCTTCTAGTGTATGCTCTCTCGAATTTCTTTTTGGAGGCACTCAAAGCTATGAGTTTTCCTCTTAGCACTGCTTTCATTGTGTCCCATAGATTTGTGTATGTTGTGCCTTCATTTTCATTAAATTCTAAGACATCTTTGATTTCTTTATTTCTTCCTTGACCAAGGTGTCATTGAGTAGAGTATTGTTCAGCTTCCATGTGTATGTGGACTTTCTGTTGCTTTTATTGTTATTAAAGACAACTTTTACTCCATAGTGATCTGATAGGAGCCATGGGATTATTTCAATCTTCTTATATTTGTTGAGGTCTGTCTTGTGACCAACTATATGATCTATTTCGGAGAAGGTACCACGAGGTGCTGAGAAAAAGGTATATTCTTTTGCTTTGGGATGAAAAGGTCTATATATATCTGTTAACTCCAATTGGTCCAAAGCTTCAATTAGTTTCACTATCTGCCTGTTTAGTTTCTGTTTTCTTGGTCGGTCCATTGGTGAGAGTGGAGTGTTGAAGTCACCCATGATTATTGTGTTAGGTGTAATGTGTACTTTGAGCTTTAGTAAAGTTTCTTTTATGAATGAGGGCGTATTTGGGGTATAGATGTTCGGGATTGAGAATTCTTCTTGTTGGATTTTTCCTTTGACCAGCAAGAAGTGACTTTCCATGTCTCTTTTGATGACATTAGGTTGAAAGTCACTTTTATCTGATATTAGAATGGCAACTCTGGCTTGTTTCCTGGGACCATTTGCTTGTAGAATTGCCTTCCAGCCTTTTACTCTAAGGTAGTTTTTGTCTTTGACACTGAGGTGTGTTTCCTGTATGCAGCAAAATGTAGGGTCCTGTTTACATAACCAGTCTGTTAGTCTATGTCTTTTTATTGGGGAGTGGAGTCCATTGACATTAAGAGATATTAAGGAATAGTGGTTATTGCTTCCTATCATTTTTGATTTTAATTTTATATGTGTGTTGTTATCTTCTTTGGGTTTGATGAAAGAAGCTTAATATCCTGCTTTTTCCAGGGTATAGTTTCCCTCTTTGTAATGGTGTTTTCCCCCTATTATCCTTTGTAGGGCTGGGTTTGTGGATAGATATTAGGTAAACTTGGTTTTGTCATCGAATATCTTGGTTTCCCATCTATAGTAATTGAGAGTTTCGCTGGGTATAGTAGTCTAGGCTGGCATTTGTGTTCCTTTGAGTCTGCGTGAGCTCCGCTTAGAATCTTCTAGCTTTCATGATCTCTGGTGAGAAATCTGGTGTAATTCTGATAGGTCTTCCTTTATATGTTACTTGGCCTTTCTCTTACTGCCCTAAGTATTCTTTCTTTGTTTAGTACATTTGGGGTTTTGATTATTATGTGACGGGAAGTATTTCTGTTCTGGTCCAGTCTGTTTGGAGTTCTGTAGGCTTCTTGTATATTCATGGGCATCTCTCTCTTTAGGTTAGGGAAGTTTTCTTCCATAATTTTGTTGAAGATATTTGTTGGCCCTTTAAGTTATAAATCTTCACTCTCATCAATGCCTATAATCCTTAGATTTGGCTTTCTCATTGTGTCCTGGATTTCCTGGATATTTTGGGTTACAAGTTTTTGCATTTTGCATTTTCTTTAACTGTTGAGTCCATTGTTTCTATGGTATCTTCGGCATCTGAGAGTCTTTCTTCTATCTCTTGTATTCTGTTGTTGATATTTACATCTATGGTCCCTGATTTCTTCCCAAGGTTTTCTATCTCCAAAGTTGTCTCCCTTTGTGCTTTCTTAGTTGTTTCTACTTCTGTTTTTAGATCCTGGAAGTTTTTGCTCAGTTCCTTCATTTGCTTGTCTGTGTTTTCCTCTAATTTTTTAACAGATTTTTGTGTTTCCTCTTTCATGACTTCTGCCTGTTGATCAAAGTTCTCCTGTATCTCTTTAATTGATTTTTAGTTTCCTCCTTATTGGCTTTTGTATTCTCCTGAATTTCTTTCAATGATTTTTGTGTTTCCCTTGTAAGGGCTTCTAATTTTTGATACATTTTCTCCTGAATTTCTTTAAGTATGTCCTTCATGTGTTCCTGTACCAGCATCATGACCAGTGATTTTAAATCCAAATCTTTCTTTTCTGGTGTGTTGGGGTATCCTGGGCTTGCTATTGTTGGAGAATTGGGTTCAGATGCTGCCATAATGCCTTGGTTTCTGTTAGTAACGTTCCTACGTTTGCTTTTAGCCATCTAGTTCTCCCAGGTATTAGATGGTCTTATTGTCACTGGCTGGTGCTTCAACCTACTGTGGATCTTTAAGGTTATTTCTGCAACACTGGATGACTGGGTTTCCTCTGGGACAGATTACTGATATGCTGCCTTCCTCTTTTGTGCCTTTGGAGCCCTGCTCAGTCTTGCCTCAAGAAATGTTATAGTTAGGTTGTCAAGGTCAACCAGGTGGTCTCTGTCTGCTCTATTATGGAGCGAAGATGGCGTGGTGGGGGTTGCTCCCTCTGTTGATTCTCACCTAGGACACAGGTCCCACGATGGACTGGCTTACAGATGAACTGCCTATGTGCTCAGTTCCTGAGTGCAGGCAGACACCTGGAGATTTGCACCCCCAGAGATCTAAAGCTCAGGGTGATCCAGTACCTAGTGACGCTTTTTCTGTCCTTGCAGGCAGCGAATATGGCTACAGGGAATCTCTTCCTCTGCTGCTCTCTGGGCAGGACACAGGCCCCACTCCGGGCGGGCTGGCAGACAAACTGCCTATGTGCTCAGTTCCTGAGTGCAGGCAGACCGCTGGCAGTTTGCACCACCAGAGATCTAAAGCTCAGGGTGATACAGTACCTAGTGATCCTTTTCTGTCCCAGCCGGCAGCAAATATGGCCGCGGGGCTTCTCTCCTTCTGCAGCTCTCTGGGCAGGACACAGGCCCCACTCGCAATACTGTTTTTAATTTTGAATTCCCAAATGACATTTTTCAGTTGTATTTATTCATTATAAATTCAGTGGATGAGACAAAAACTAATGAAAAGGGACCTTCATTGTGTGTATAGAATTGACTTGTCAATTTTTCTATGAATATGCTTAATGTCATTCCAATGAAAATATAGTAGAACTTATTATTTCACAAAATGCAGGCATTTTGTGAAAGCTATTTGGAAAAATTAAGAGAAAATAAACAATAAAGACATAAAAAAGGAGTATGAGCTTTTGGAATTACAATGCTAGATATGAAATTGTTCTGAAAATCTTTGAAAATTAAAAGCATATTAATAACCAAAGAACATACACAGAGTTTTTAAAATCCAAGTATGCAGGTCCCTATCTATTTATTTATTTAAACTTTGGAATGATTTCAGTCCAATTCAGTCAGGAACGTATGTATTTTTAAGTAAATGATGTTAAATCAGATGCTAAACACTGAAGAAAAATGAACATGCCTAATTATAAATTAATCAAAACAGAATGTTTAAAGTCACAAATGTAAGAAGATAAAAAAGAATAGAAAAATAGAATATGGAAAACAACTTATGCTTGTATTGGAAGATCATCTCAAAAGCATGGCAGCAATGGAATTAAAACAGAGGTTCATTGTGAAATGTAGATCTATTCATTCATTGAAATTGAAATACTGTTGGCAGCTGCTTTTCCTCTAAGGAGACAGAGGAACAATTGAGACATGGAGTGGCTGAAAAAGCCTAAAATATGTATTCTCTGATTCTCTACAGAAAAAAGTTTGCTGACTCCTAGTAAAAAGCAAATTTATTTTATGTGGCAACACTTGAAAATGTGGGCATAGAAAATAATATTATGAATAAGAAATAATTTGAAATAAGATTTGTAATAATTTATACATGGCATAAGAGCTTACAATCTATGGTTGTTATATAAAGCTTTTGCAAAATATTAAGAAATTTTATGTACGAGAAGACAAATAGGAAAAGACAGAGACAGACTGTACATAACACAGGTGGTTTTCCTATTATAAATAACCAATAAGCTGATAAAATGTCAACTCTCATTTAGTCAAATAAATGCATTTTAATATCACTAAGTGTTATCAGGCAAACCAAAAGTAGAAAACTAGCCAAAATATGTGAAAAATCAGATTCTTTGGGGCTTTTGGTGGATGTGAAAACTGAAAGAGTATTTGTAGCATATGGGAAAAACTTTAAAATGTATCGCTGGTCCTTGGTATCCCAAGAGGATTGATTCCAGAACACTTCTCCTCCTATAACAAAATTCAGGAGTGCTCAAGTCCTTTAAGTAAAATGGTATAGTATTTGAATAGAACCTATGTATTTTCTTTTGAATGCTTCCAGTCATTTCTAGATTTCTTACATCATGTAATGTAATGCTAACACTTTGAAAGTAGTCATGATACTGAATAATTTAGGGAATAATCACAAAGAAGAAAGTCTGCATGTGATTAATACAGATGCACTTTTTCAATGTTTCAACCCTTGCTTGGTTGGCATGTACATCTAGGGAATTGTCCATAATTAGAGCAAGCAAATCTATCATTAGGATTTATCCTAAAAATATAATTAAGGAGAACTAAAATTTACTTCTATGGATGTTGATCACAAGATTGGATATAATGGTTAAAACAGAATAAACAACTTTAAATATAGAAGGATGAAGCTTTGGCCAATTTAGGTAAATTGCCAACTCATGGAAAATTACAAACTTTTTAAAAGTTATGTAGTTATATACTTTGTTAGATGCACAAATGTTTGGAACATAGTGTTAAAGATAAAAGAGATTTAAAACATAAGTATACCATAATTGCATATTTGAAAAGAAACTTACATAAAAGTCCCTGGCAAACTTCAGTTAATATTAGTTACAGCAATCTTGTGGGATAACAGATAATTTTTCTTTTCCTTTTCCTTTTTGCTTATTCATACATGTTTTTATTGAAATGTCTCTTTCTTCTGGAATACAAGGAAAGAATAAGTTTCATTTTCTCCTCTTTCAGCCTTCACTTTGACAATTGCAGGACAAATTCATTCCTGTTGGGTCATGGACAACTTATTCTGAGATGGTTCCTTAATTTTGCTCCTGTGTATGAAGAATCGGTCCATTTCAATGTTTCTCCAGAGCAACTCTCTGTACTTGAAACCTGCCAAGTTTGTGGTCTGAGGGAGTGAGGAATATACATGGTGTGGCAGTCTCCTCTGGGATGGTCCTGCTCTTTCCTCCTTTCTTTGGTGACCTAATGTGGGTAGAGGCTAGAAGGAAGGCTTAGTGAAGGGAGCCAGGCCGTTGCCTAACTGGTCTCCCTTGTAATCTGCTTTTGGTTGTTGCTAATTCTATGATAGGTCTTTGGTACCTTATGTGTGATGTGGTCTAAACAACATTCACAAGTGGCAGCAAGATATTTAACACCTACTTTTTGTTTTTACCCTCTCTTCCAACACACACTTCCTCCAACCATCACCATCATGATTCAGAAAGGAGCAAACTTTATTCAACTTGAATTTCTTTGAAGAACTTTATAGAGGTCATGTCAAACTCAAGTACTTATAACAAATCCAATGGGGAAGCAGTACCTGCTGGCCAGCTTGTTCTGTGGCCTTCTGTGTTGCCTTTCTCAATTCAAAGGATGCTGAAAGTGGTGAAGACTGTCTTGTCTTGAGACCCTACATGGTATGATTCCCTTGGAACCTTTCTTCTGATTTAAATTTAATTGTGCTTTTGTTTGGAATAGTGCTTTCCTCCATTTCTTTGGAGAGAAGGAGGAAAGCACTATTCCATAGGACTTCTCCTATGAGTTAGAAGTCCTTTTCACCCATTCTTTCCCTATAAACAACTATTCAAATCTGAGTAGAGTTTTCTTTGGGGTATTAGAAGAAATATATTCTTAATAAATGAATAAACAATGGTGTGAAGTGTGAAGGCATATTGTGGATTGTTGTCTTTTTTTTTTCTACTCCGTCAAAAGGGGTGCCTGTACTCAGGTGAGGTCAGGTGAAATCTTAATCAGCAGATAAGGCTAGAGCCTGTGATTGGGCAGTAGAAGGAAAGGTGGAACTGAAAGTTTTAGAGAGGGCAGAGAGAGAGAGAGAGAGAGAGAGAGAGAGAGAGAGAGAGAGAGAGAGAAGATGCAGGGAAGATGGAGGAAAAGGACGATGAACCAGAACCACATGGCCTGGACAACGTGTGAGTAACTAGGGATTTCATAGATGGAAAAGAGTAATGTAGGGTACATTCACCCGATCTGGGTGTGCAGCATAAATATGTATCAATTGAATTTGTGTTCTTTGCACAGGCATTTTGGGGTTGGAGATTTACCTTTATAAATCTGGCTGATATATTTATTACAAGTCTCTGATGTTATCATTTTACAGGGCTAAGAGGATCTAAGCTAGTGATAGCTTGTTTTCTGCAGGTTAGCCATAGGTGGTAAATGGCCTGGAACGTATGAGTGGCCTGGCAGCAAGCTAGCCACCATCTGGCTGCAGGTACCACAGCAGTTGCCAGTGCACTGGTTTAGCATTGATTGTTTTTTATAACTACCCTCCCCAAAGGCATGGAGAATTAGAATGACTTTCTTATCAAATTCCAAACAAATTATAAAATTATGGCATAATTCTGACCAGAAATATATAGTAATCCATACAATAGAACAGATAGCCTTGTGGTGGTTTGAATATGCTTGGCCCAGGGATTAACACTATTAGGAGGTATGGCCTTGTTAGAGTGGGTGTGGCCTTGTTGGAAGAAGTGGGTCACTGTAGGCATGGGAATTAAGACCCTCCTCCTAGCTGCCTGGAAGTCTATCCCCTCCTGGTTCCATTCAGAACAAGATATAGAACTCTCAGCTCCTCCAGTACCATACCTGCCTGGATGCTGCCATGCTTCCCACCAGGATGATAATGAACTGACCCTCAGAACCTGTAAGCCAGTCCTAATTAAATATTGTCCTTTATAAGAGTTGTCTTGGTCATGATGTCTCTGCACAGCAATGGAAACCCTAACTAAGACAGCCTTCAACTGATCCTAGCGTGAAATAGTTCACTATATACTAGGTGAACTATCACAGATTAAGGAGAAGAGATTGTATATTCAACAAAAGTATTGAAAACATTATTTGGGAAAACACTGTATTACATTTCCATATAATTTAGCAAAATATATTTCAGATGGCTTGAGCCTAAATAGATAACTATGAAACCCCTCAAAAATCAAAAAGATAATTTTGAACGCATCTTTAGTTTATAAAATATTTCACATCCTTGAAAGCATTGGAAGAGTGGAAATTATTATTTGTATTAAATGAATAAATACACAGATATCAAAACAATACTGGAACAAAAGTAGATGGAATATTGTTGAATAAATAATGCTTGAAGAGAATATACAATTAACCAGCAACCAAGGTACTAATGTCTCCATAAAAAAATGGGCTGTGAAAATGGACCCTTATTTACTGTTGGTGGCAGTAGGAATAATTCTGTATAGCCATTCTGTAAACCAGTTTGAAGACTTCTCAAGAAATTAAAAATTACCATATTACCCAGATATTTCACTACTGAGTATATACTCAGAGAACTCCATGCCATATCTTAGAGATATTTGTGCCTTTGTGTTTATTTTTGCTTTATTCATCATAGCAAAGACTTGGAATCAATCTCATTGTCTATCAACAGATGAAAATATAATGAAATATAAAATTGTGGTATATATGCATATATATATATATATATATATATATATATATATATATATATATGAACACTAGTCAACTCTAAAAAAAATTGCAAGAAAATAAATGTACTTAGAATATATAATATTAGGTGAGGTCACACAATCACAGAAAGAAAACACCACATGGTATCTTTAAAATGAAGAATCTACCCCAAAATACTTGTGTATATGTAAATAAATATACATATGGGTACAGTATAAGATGAAGAAAAGAGGAGAAGAAAAGCTAAATATAAGGGGACAGGAAAGACTAAATTGAGGACATGAGTTATGAAAAAAGATGTAAAACTAATTGATTATCTAATTCTAATTAAGTCATAGTTTTTTCTTTAGAGTAGTAGATAAGTATGGAAATTTTATGGGGCACTGAAAGTGTTCACATCACAGCTTCCATCCCAAAACCCTTTTCTAATAATGTATGAAAGTTCATTGATTTGTATAGATTTTGTGTCTGGTTAATTTAAGGTATGATGTTTTTATTTCCTTACTATTTTTAAAATTAAGCTTATGAATTTGAAAAGTAATAGTACATGAAATAATAAAACTAGCTGCAACTTAAAAGAAAGGTGGACCATGATATAGAAAGTAATGGACAGATGAACTCATTCTATTTGGGTCATACATGAGCTTTCTATTAGTAAAATTCAAAGAAAAAAATAAGATGATATTTTACCAATAGAAGAAGAAGAAGAAGAAGAAGAAGAAGAAGAAGAAGAAGAAGAAGAAGAAGAAGAAGAAGAAGAAGAGGGCGAGGAGGAGGAGGAGAAGGTGGAGGAGGAGGAGGAGAGGAGGAGGAAGAGGAAGAAGAAGAGGAAGAGGAAGAAGAAGAGGAAGAAGAAGAAGAAGAAGAAGAAGAAGAAGAAGAAGAAGAAGAAGAAGAAGAAGAAGAAGAAGAAGAAGAAGAAGAAGAAGAAGGAATTTTTTTTAAAAAAAATGTACAAAGATAATGACAGTATAGTGGGAGAATTGTTTGTACCTACAACAAGTAACTGAGTAGACTGGCCTAACCTTATAGATAAATGACTGAGGTTAATGTAAGCTGATCCTCTTCTACTAAGCTAGTTAGATGTACAGTGTAATATGTGCCCAAGGATGTTAATAATATGCTCATTTATCACAATTTTAGTTGAAAGTAAATTATTATCCAATGATTAGGAAATTGAGGTTCTCTGATTTGCAGAGGTTCAGTATCTGTGACACAGACCAAACAGTACGTGTTAGAGAACTTTAAGTGGCATGGCAACTTTAAGTGGCTGTGCAAGGAGAAGCTAAATAGAAAACTATTTATAGCATAACTTTTATTTCCTATCACTCCTTTTTTCAGTGCATTCTGTGTCCAATGTCTAATTATAAAAGATTCAAGTATTCAATTTTTTTAAATTGCAACTTTAAATAACATCTACTCCTTTTATTGTTTGCATTTTTAAGAACAGCCCATTTGAAACATAGTTGTCATATAATAAATGGCATGTATTAAAAGGCTCCTGTTAAACCATTGCCACATTTTAAAAAAATGAGTATTCTACAATTAGAGTCTTACTATGAAACCATACAGTCTCAAAAGAAAGGTGCCATAGAGCTCAGATTATTTATGTCTCATAAATTCCCTTTTGCTATTTTGAACATATTTTCAAAATTTGCTGCAAGATGTACGTATTGCTTTTATGAGCAGACAATCTTTAAGGAAAGGCTAGTGGCCTATTGGTCCTGGTTTCCCAAGTATCTTCTCCATACACACTTATTTTGGTTAACCTTTCTCCTCACCCCCCTGCATTCCCCCATTCTCATCACTTCATCATTTGTTAGAAACAGTCTGTCCTTAGGATGTCCCTTCTCTGTTGGCAGTTTACCTATATTATATTATCCCTGTACCTTAAATGCATCTCTGACAATGGCCTATTTCTAGTTTTCTAGATTCAACATGAACTCCAGTTTAAACACCACAAACAAAAGATTTGATGGTAAGAGAGAAAATATGGCATTTATCTTTTGGGGCCTGGGTGACCTCAGTATATATATTTTTTTCGTTCCTTCTTACTAGGATCTGCAACATGCCAATTAGCTTATACTGGGTGACCAGACAGACTCAGGAATCTGCCTGCCTGTTTCCTTGGGAATGGAATCACAACAGCATGCCTGGCTTTTCACATGCGTCCTGGGAAATTGAACTCAGACCCTCATCATTACACTTTTACAAACTAAAGTATTTCCACAGCCTTCAGAGTCATTAATGTAGCTCATCAATGGTGGAACTCTAAAGGAAGCAGTTAAAGAATGAATGGATTGTCAGGATGGAAGAAGGATGGCTGGAGTCCAGATGATAAGATAGCCTTAACTGTGAGTAAGGGCATCTCTTCCTTTGGGACTAAAAATAACTAAGAAGGAAGGAGAGATGTTAGATAGAGAAGCAGTGAAACTGGGATAGAAGTTAGATAAGTAGTTGCATCCTGGGATATAAATTAGGAAAGCCTGTTTGAAACAAAATAGATTATGCTCTTAATTAAAGTTATCACCATTGCTAATTTTTTAGTACATAATTGATTTTGTCATCCTTCAAATTGGATTATCACACTTGCTCCATATAATTCTTCTTTGAGGGGGTGTTCCTTGGCATAGTAAAGAAACACTCTACCATTGAGCAATATCCTCAACTCTTTCTTACATGAAATTCTTCACATTATCATTAGTTCACATTTTGTACAATCTTTGTAGTTTAAATGGTTTCCATGTTTCAAATCAAATATAATACCAGCATGTTGATAGGGTGGCCAAGCTTTCCTATGCATTCACAGTCATCTATAAGACAGTGACTTCTTATATAATTTCTTTGAAATTGTTCCGAGTAGAGACTATTAAGAAAGGCAGTGCTAGCACGATTTGCAATAAATACCTGGGTAGAACATGAATTGACCAGTAGTCTAGAGTCTCTAATGTAGAGTAAGAGTCTACTCACCTAAATTATACGACACATATGGAGTTGTCCTCAGTTCTATATAGATCAGGTGATAGTTCTAAGTAGATGTTATGTAGTGGAAACTATTTGCTACATTCATTATGCCTGCTTCTGTTAATGAGCCTTTAAGTTTTATAAAATCACTAAATAAAATGACATTTTCTTTCCTTGTTTCTGGTGTATTCTAATGTTTCAGAGCATTATTAATTTTCTGAAAGCACATGAAATTATAGAATTTGATTGCCATCACTATGCCTTCATTTGAGGACTGAGCTCTGAGCATAGCATATATTTATTTTCCACTAATTGTGTAGGCCAAAAGATGTCAAGGACTAATATTAAATAGCCTTATGTATCTGCCTTAACTCTAGATAGGGAATTCCCCATAGATAAATTTTTGGCAGTTTTTATATCCTTCCTATCTCTGTTGTCCTCATTTCAGCTAGCTTCATAATTGAAGTCAATTTCTCTTCTGAAAGATGGCAACATGCCATCCTGTGTTGAATCACATATTTTTGTGCAGAAGTTTTGTCCATTTCAGACAACTCCTCTTCAGGGACTTGGAAAGGTAACTTCCATGCCCTGTTGTAAGTAGTGGCATATCACTGAAGGCACTTGGCGCATTCTATGCTTTACTTTCCTCATTTCTCAGATGATAATATTGGCTCTGGCCTTATCTTTTGTAATTTTTCAGAGATTCAACAGTATTTTGTAGAAATGCACTGTGACAAGAATTCCAGATGAAACAGATAAAAGAGATTTTCCTCTTTGGAAAGAGAAAACGGCCAAGAGAAATACATTTCTCCCTTCTAGAGTGTTGCCATTGGCATATGATCATTGGTTCATTTAGTGTTTTAATAAAAATGTATAGTTGAATTGTCAAGGCTCAGAATTAGAATGAGAAGTGCTACTTTCCACCCTCCACCCTCCACCCTCCTCTCTCCATCCTCCATATGGGGCAAAATGGCACCCAAGACTGCACTTCCTTGTGGAATTAATAGTTGAATCTCAGTAGTCTCCCTTAAGGGTAGAAAGCCTGGTTTGGTTTTTGGAGTATAGTTTTTATGTTTAGTGTGATTCTATTCTGATAACTTAATTGGTCCACTGATTTGTTTATAATATTGAAATTACCTCTCAGCTATGTCAGTAATGATTTATTTTGATATTATAAAAAGTCATTAAAAGTAAGATAATATTCCTTCTCCTATTTCTTTGCTGGCTTCCTCAAGATAATTGCCTTAGGATTTATAGTTCTGCTATTTCTAAAATAAGAACATTTGCCCATGCAAAACTATTTGCTTAGCTCTAATAAAGTATTATCTACTTAGACTTTTTTCCTTTCTGAGAAAAAAGTATGTTTGAATGTTGAATATTTTCATGACACATTTAATTTATACTGCAAAGGGAATATTTTGGGTGTGAAGACTGGCATCAGCATAGCAAAGGATTGACTTGGAGAAGCTGGTGTAGGAAGGAGTTTGTGTGAGGATTCACATCTCAGTTTTGTTTTATTTACACAGGCTAATGGAAGAGCTTCTACATCGCTAAGTTTCCTATGGATGACTAGAACAATAAGTATTTTCAAATCCTCACCATTATCTCCTCGACTTCAAAATTTTCAGCTAGCTAGCTTAGCTTCAAATGCCTGCAACTATGCATATGCCTGAGGACCATCTTTGCATATTAAAGCCAACTCTGTCCATAAACAGTTAAGGATAACATGATATTAATGCTCCCTGGGAGTATTATTCACTCAGTGGCTAATAAAAGTCTGAATACGTTTCTCAGCCTCTTCTGCCCCCCTGGATGGTGTAATACTACTTATTGTGTTTTGTGCTGTATTTAGAGTTTATAGGGGAGACTGATTTCACATTATTCCTGGTGCTAAATTTAACACAATGTACCTTGAGCTATGCTTTCTTTCTGCATCACTCTTATACCTGTATCGGTTGTTTCTGGGATCATCTCTAAAACTTCTCTCTGTACTCAACTCTGAAGTAGGAATTTCTGGTTTCTTTGAAAACTCAGTTGTGCCATGTGATGTTTTTCTGGAAGCTGTCTTATTGGAGGATGTTTTGCTAAATCAGATATGTGAGAGGACATGTGATATTTTGCTGGATCAGACACTTGAGAAGATGTGTGATGTTTGGAAAGAGTATTAATTGGAACCCCATAAACAATGAGAGGTCATTCTTGCATTGTGGGTCCATGCAATGCTTTACTGGTATTCACTGGCTTTTAGTCTTTGCTGGTCTCTGCTGGCCATTCAATGCTTTACTTTTCTAGCTTCTTCTCCGGTCTTCATTTGTCTTCAATTCATAGAGAAAAACACATCAGAGAACTTCTTCTTGTGGTATTCTAGCTGATTCTGGCCACTTCCATTGACTCATGCAGATTTGGCAGATGGGAGCCTTGCTGTTTCTGCTGGATCAAGCTGCTGCTACTGAGTCATGTTTGGTGTTTGCTATCAGACTGGACTGCTAGTATCCTGACAGCAAAGAATGGAATCACCCCAACGAACTACTCTTAAACAGGTCCACAAAACCCTTTTCCTATTAACCTTCCTTTCCCACAACCTCCAATCAGTGGGTTAGAAGGGAGATTGAAGCATTCAAGAACCCTAAATAAAGTAGGTTTAGAAAAATCTAAACCTATACAAACATGTATCACAAGAGCTACTTCTAGGAAAATCCAAGCAATAACATATGAAAAACAAGGCTTTGTTCAGAAAAGTTGGTTAGGGAAGAAAGTGGGCAACTTGAGCTACAAAGGGATCATGAGGTATCATAATGTATGGATTAAGATTATAGAGCATTCCTTAAATGTGATATTTTTAGTAGCAAGTAAGGTTAGTTCATTTGGGTTGGGGAGCAGATATAGAAAGAGGAGTAGAACTTATGAGTGACAGGTATGCATAGGAACCTAGACTCAGGCAAAAAGAGAGTAGTTGCTTGTAGTACACTGCCCTGTTCAGCTAGAGATGGTACAAGAGCTTTTGTGAGTTCTTCTGCCTCTGACTGGTTCTTTCACAGTCCTCTCATTCCCCATCCTTCATTACCATGAGTTCAACAAAGACAGCTAGAATTGGTTAATATACATTCCCAGCTATCTTAATGACAATGTGTCAGGAAATGCATGTGGAGAGACCACTAGAGTGAGAATGAGAACCAGGAGGTAGTTATTATTCTCAGATAAAACACAGAGAACAGCAGAGTAAGAGGAGAAAGATGTTGTGTGACATTTAAAAATAGACCTAACTTGACCAATTAGTCTTTTCTGCCCGTGGTAACCTTATTCTGTGCTATGGTAGTAATCGCTTCTGGAAAGCTGTGACATATTTTATAATTGAACTGTCAGGTTCATACTTAGTTATAATTCATTCACAGATAAGTGTGTCTTGTTAACCAAATTATGTTGACTCCCTGAGAAAGCTAGTATGAGGACTTTGCTGTTTCCTGTCTTTGTGTGCTTTCACAGGCTCATGACAGACCATTAACATGATGAAAGATTGATTATTGTCTTGGGTACCAAATGGTAATTTAGCCCTATTTTCATTTTTCTTTCTCATCAACTACAGAATCATATGCATTTATCAAAATGGGTGTCATCTGTTTTGAAATTCATGAAGTGAGATTGCACACTTGTCAAACATTTTTTTTCTGACATTGACAAAAACCATCAACATCAAGCTTTTCTTAAGTGCTTTGGAAATAGACATGTCCAGGTGAAAGAACAGTGGAATCAAAATGAAAGACTACCATTCTGGAATGGCTCAGGTCTCTGAATGTTTCTTTCAATGGGTTCAGGGCATGTAGTGAATTGCCAGACTCAGGCTGAAGTCTGTGAGGAGCTGAAGGCACCGATATGCTAATCCATTCATTCAAAAATGATTTAGTTTTCACTTTGCTTGACACTGTCCTAGATACTAAAGAAACTAACAAAGCAAAGTCCCTTCCATCATAGAGCATGCCTTCTAGATAGTTCATATGATATTAAGTATATATGATAATATAAGGAAAAGGCACTACACTAAAAATATAAAGCAATGGAAAGATGAACAAATGAAAAAACATTGCACATGTAGGTGATCCAGGCAAATACTTTCCCGGAAGTCGCTAGGCCAAATACTTGAAAAGACCTAGAGCAGTGGCTCTCAGCCTTAATAATGCTGTGACCCTTTAATGAAGTTCCTTATGTTGTGATGACCCTCAACCATAACATTATTTTCATTGCTACTTCATAACTAAATTTGCTACCATTATATATCATAATGTAAATATTCATGTTTTCCTATAGCCATATGGAGATTGCAACCCACAGGTTGAGAACTTCTAAGCTAGAGGCAGCTATTTGCTGCCCTTACCTGTTTGTAGAACTGTGGTTCAGCTGAAGTTCCACTATTGTTTAGAACTTCTGAGCATTGAGTACTACCCTCAATGAAGAATATTGAAGAAAAATGCTCTCTGACTGTAGCCTTAGAAACCTAAACTTGCATACCAAAGATTTGAAGCATGTTTCTTTGAGGTTTAATAATGAAATAATGCTTCTTATTTTTACTCTTTGCTTTTAAGATGACATGAAAGAAGGTTCTAATGAATACGGAAGACAAGGAAGCAGAGTCCAATTTTAAGAACTGAATGAAAGAAGTAAAATAATCATTTGCAGACAATCTAAGTGTTTACACAAAAAAAATGTAAGAAGCTCAACAGGCAATTAGAAGTAATATGAAATATCAACATTAGTGGCTGAAAATAAAATTTGAAAATCAGCAACAACTAATTTTAAAAGAATAATTTAAAAACTTTTGCATATGAACATATTTAATAAAGAATATAAGTGCAACCTAATATAGAGAAGCAAATAGAAGTTGCTAAGTGAGTGTAGAGGTTTTTTTCATAAAATGTCCTACAGTTTCTTTGTGTGTGAGAGGAGTTTCATAAGGTGGGATTAAAATTTAAATAAGGTTATTAAAAAGCTGGAAACTAAAAGACAATTTTGCAAAAAATAATAAATGCATGCTAAGTGGTAGAATGTACCTTCACAGATATATATTGCATTATTTTATATATGAATTACTTGAAATGAAAAAAGCTGCTTCTGCAAGATTGAAAAAAGCCTACCTATCATAGGAGGAAACAAATATTTTTGTGCCACACACACACACACACACACACACACACACACACAGCACATGTGTGTGTGTGTGTGTGTGTGAGAGAGAGAGAGAGAGAGAGAGAGAGAGAGACCTGTTTTAAAATAGGACTCTTCTAAGCCCAGATCTCACTGAAGCATGAAAACAATAAATCCTGTACTGCAAAGACACCACCATGTGAGCATTTCAGAGTGAAACTATGCGAATTGTTTATTCAGCTTTTAAGCTCTTCCCTTTCACAGCGGATGTAGACAGCAATGGGGACTTGCAGCGGGATTTGTGAAGAAATGACTTTGACAGCTGTTGGCTGTCTTCCCCACAAATGCCTTCTGTGGTCGGAGGACTAGGGGTGCCCTTTCTTTAACTCCAGTCTGAGGAGAGCAAATGATTATGAGAAGCTGGGAAGTAGGTCCTCAGTTAGGGGGAGCAGAGAGGACAGGGATTGGGTTTGCTCAGAAGTCTAGAGGCTCTGTAAGGAACAGGAAATTGCTTTGATGATAGAGTAAAATGTCCCGGCACTACGGTGGCCATCCAGCCCTGGAGTTGGCTGGTGTCCAGAGGTCAGAGTGCTTCCTGGGGATTAGACAATACTGCATGCAGAAGAGAGAAAGCCAGCCTGGAGCTATGCACATCTTTATCCTAGAGAAACACTACTAACAGCAAAAGAATGTGACTCATCAGGGACCTAGAAGGAGCATCCTGGACTCTGGTAATACACAAATACTGAAAGGGAAGCAGCCAGGGGAGGAGCAACATTGGTCTGGTTCACAGAAAGTTCAGAATAATGCCTCAGGGGAAATCTCTATAAATGCTCTGAGAATAAAAGCTAACTTCGAGTGTCTAGCAGGCTTAGTGAACATGAAATCCTCTTTGGCATGCTCCTTTCTCTTTAGGTCTTTTGGAATCAGAAAGCTAGCAAAGAAGGCAGCAGCAACAGTGGGAAGGCTTTAGGTAAAGATAACAAATAGAAGAAGGATTGTGCACTGTTCCCACAGCACACCTACAGCGGGCCCAAGGAGGTAGGGACAATGTAACTACAGCAGACCCTATAACTGTATATCTCATATACAGTTCTATATACAAACTCCTGCTAAATTATCAGAAGCGTATTGCTGAAAATCCTTTCATGCCCCTCTCCCAAATTACACACTATGAAGATCTGGCTCCTGAACCATATATAATTTAGTGAAACCACTCAAAACCCATGGAAATTTCTAACCAGATTATGAACAAAACTGATAGAAATCCTAAATAAAATGCCCATGTAGTTCAATCTCTATTGAAATTTACACTGCGCACTCTTGCACATTGTACCTTTACTATTCAAGATACTAAGGGCATTTCATTTTGAGATTTTTTTCAACACTGTAAATCAGGTCCAGAGTACAAGTATTTTAAAGGCTGCATTCATCCCTTTATCTCTCCCTCCTTCTTTCTTTCCTTATAATGGATATGATTTATATAATATCATATCTTAGGTTAATACATACACACAGACACACAGACACACACACACACACACACAGACACACAGACACACACACACACACACACCTCATTATTAAATTTTAGAAAGTTCCAAGATGTGAACCAATTGAAATTATCGAAAAGAAACTCTCCATACCATCATAAAAGCTGCTCACCAAGATTCTGGTTCACTTAGGCTGGTATGCTAATCACATCACTTGATCAGATTTTCAAGTGTCTAATACAGTTTGGTGTTAAATTCAATTTTATCTTTTAAATTTTACATGATATCATTATCTAGACACAGTTATTGCAACCACAACATAGAAACAACGAAGAAAAAAGAGGCACAATAGAAACAGAACACACATCAGGCACTATTGTGAAGATCTCCACTTGGCCACTGAGTACTAACTAGATGGAAGTCCAGCTGAAGTAAGAGATGACTGGTAAACTAACCAGTTATGCCACAACCAGGAAAAAGAAAACAATTCAATTCAAGACCAAACTCTACTAGACATTTGACAAAAGGACAAGTAGAAATGTCTCTACCAATGATCACCAATTGATGATCTGTCTAGTCCTAACAGAATTTGAATTTCTAACATTCCTCAAAGGATTATGTAGAAAAAGCTTGGTCGGGCTGGAGAGGTGGCTCAGTGGTTAAGAGCACTGACTGCTCTTCCAAAGGTCCTGAGTTCAATTCCCAGCAACCACATGGTGGCTCACAACCATCTGCAGTGTGATATGATGCCCTCTTCTGGTGTGTCTAAAGACAGCAACAGTGTACTCACATAAAATAAAATATCTTTAGAAAAAAAAGAAAGAAAAAGAAAAAGAAAAAGCTTGGTCTCCAGCTGGTGGCACTATTGTGAAGTTCTGGAATATTAGGACATGGGATTAGAAAGCAGTAAATCATTAGAGTTGATCTAAAGGTGACATTAGGACTCTATCAGTCATTCATATTCTCCCTCCCCACTTTACACCCCCCCCACTGCCATTATGTGAGTATCTTTGCAAAACAATTTACTTTTCTCCATGGTGTTCAGTCTTTCTTCATAGGCAAAGGGAACAATGGACTGAAACCTCTAAAACCATGAAACAACATAAATCTCTCCTCCTTTAAGTTCTCTTAAGCATTTTGTTAGTGACAAAAGTTGAACATCCATGGCAAGAGTGAGTAAGAAAGGAATAGAAAGATGACTCAGATGTTAGAACACTAGCTCCTTTTCCAAAGGACCAAGGTTCTGTTCCCAGCACCTAAATAGTGCTCTCAGCCATCCATAACTCCACTTCAACTGATGCCCTTTTCTGGCTTCTGTGGACAGTGCATGAAAGAGATGCACGGGCATACATACAGGCTAAAATAGCCATATTCATAAACACAATAGATACATCTTTTTAATAGTTAAGAGAGGAGTTAAGTTAATCAAAAGTACAGCTAGGAACATTGCACTGGTTTCACTGGATAATGCATTGCACAAATAAAAAAAAAAATACCTAGTTGTAACCATCAAGTGACTTTCCTTCTGTATGTAGCATATACAGCACACAGCTCATGTGACTGAAGTCTGAACTTCTGGCTTGAAATGTTGCCTTATTCCTGGACACTGAGTCAATCACTTCTTGCTATTCCAGTTTTGATACTCAAGTGAAGTTTAAATATAAAAGGGGAATAGGGATGAAATGAATGAAAGGAACAAATAAAAGTGAATAATAAGGAAAAAAACAGTGGGTCTACCCAAGTGACCCAAAAAACTCCACTGGAGAACTCCTTCAGCTGATACACAGCTACAGCAAAGTGGCTGGTTATAAAATCAACTCAAGCAAATCAGTGGCCTTCCATACTCAAAGGATAAGCAGGCTGAGAAAGAAATTAGGGAAATGACCCCCTTCACAATAGCCACAAACAGCATAAAGTACCTTGGGGTGACTCTTACCAAACATGTGAAAGATCTGTATGACAAGAACTTCAAGACTATGAAGAAGGAAATTGAAGAAGACCTCAAAAAATGGAAAAAATCTCCCATGCTCATGGTTTGGCAGGATTAACATAGTTAAAATGGCCATTTTGCCAAAAGCAATATACAGATTCAACGCAATCCCCATCAAAATCCTAACTCAGTTCTTCATAGAGCTAGAAAGAGAAATTCTCAAATTCATCTGGAATAACAAAAACCCCAGGATAGCTAAAACTATTCTCAACAACAAAAGAAATTCTGATGGAATTAGTATCCCTGACTTCAAGCAATATTACCCAGCAATAGTGTTAAAAACTGCATGGTATTGGTACAGGGACAGGCAGGCGGATCTATAGAACAGGATCGAAGATCCAGAAATGAACCCACATACCTATTGCCACTTGATCCTCGACAAAGGAGCGGAAAACATCCAATGGAAAAAAGATAGCCTTTTCAACAAATGGTGCTGGTTCAGCTGGAGGTCAGCATGCAGAAGAATGTGAATTGATCCATCCTTATCTCCTTGTACTAAGCTCAACTCCAAATGGATCAAGGACCTCCACATAAAGCCAGAGACTCTGAAGCTAATAGAAAAGAAACTGGGGAAGACCCTTGAGGACATCGGTACAGGGGGAAAGTTCCTGAACAGAACACCAATAGCGTATGCTCTAAGATCAAGCATTGACAAATGGGACCTCATAAAATTACAAAATTTCTGTAAAGCAAAGTACACCATCAAAAGGACAAGTCGGCAACCAACAAATTGGGAAAAGATCTTCACCAACCCTACATCAGATAGAGGGCTAATATCCAATATATACAAAGAACTCAAGAAGTTAGGCCCCAGAAAACTAAATAACCCTATTAAAAATGGGGTACAGAGCTAAACAAAGATTTTTCACCTCAAGAACTTCAGATGGCTGAGAAGCATCTTAAAAATTGCTCAACTTCATTAGTCATTAGGGAAATGCAAATCAAAACAACCCTGAGATTTCACCTTACACTAGTCAGAATGGCTAAGATTTAAAATTCAGGAGACAGCAGGGGCTGGCGAGGATATGGAGAAAGAGGAACACTCCTCCACTGCTGGTGGAGTTGCAAACTGGTACAACCACTCTGGAAATCAGTCTGGTGGTTCCTCAGAAAACTGGGCACATAACTCCTGAAAGATCCTGCTATACCACTCCTGGGCATATACCCAAAGGATTCCCCAGCATGTAATAAGGATACATGCTCCACTATGTTCATAATTTATAATAGCCAGAAGCTGGAAAGAACCCAGGTATCCCTCAATGGACGAATGGATGCAAAAAATGTGGTATATATACACAATGGAGTACTGTTCAGCCATTAGAAACAATGAATTCATGAAATTCTTAGACAAATGGATGGAGTTGGAGAACATCATACTAAGTGAGGTAACCCAGTCTCAAAAGATCAATCATGGTATGCACTCACTAATAAGTGGATATTAGCCTAGAAAATTGGAATTCCCAAAACATAGTCCACACATCAAATGAGGTACAAGAAAAACGGAGGAGTGGCCCCTGGTTCTGGAAAGACTCAGTGTAGCAGTATAGGGCAAAACTAGAACAGGGAAGTGGGAAGGGGTGGATGGGAGAACAGGGGGAGGGAAGGGGGCTTATGTGACTTTCAGGGAGTGGGGGGGGGAAGAAAAGGGGAAATCATTTGAAATGTAAATAAAAAACATATTGAATAAAAAAAAAAGAAACATCCCTTACACTGCAAGTGTATTATAGTCTCTTGTTTAATTGTCTGTAGCTTCCATAAGTCTATACACTCTGGGAGGGCAAGACCTGTTTCTTGTTCATTTCTGTATTCTCTACACACTCTGATGCCTGATGAAAGTTAATCAATGTGTCATTACTTTTTTATGGTTATTCTATGGGCATATTACTACAACATTAGCCAATGTCAATGGCCTAAGATAGTGCTAAGTGACTTGTATCGTTAAGGAATTTATCTACACACAAGTAATTAGCTGCAATTGTTGAAAAGCTGTCTTCAGAATGTCAGTGTATAGTATTTTGAGCACCATACTTTTTTTTCAATCAGATGAACAAAAGCAGAAATTAAGACCCAACTGTGATATAGGTTTGACCCTGTGATTATCTGATTGTATGCTCTTGGAGAATTTTTTTCACCTCCCTGAACTCTTTTCTTCATCTGTAAAGAACAACAACAGATTATGAACTAAAAACAATGACAAATTTAACATTGCTATTATACCATGTGGGAATTTGAAAAGGGCACCTGAACAACCTCTGACTTTTCTGCCCTCTGTTGCTGGGACCTGTGTTCCATGCTGAAACTTGGTTCTGGGGCTACAGGTTAAATAGAACATAGTGAAAGTACTACTGGGCACTCCCAGGCCCAGACTAAGAAACTGACAACTTCAACTTCTTGTTTCTTTGTATTCTCTTATTGAAGCAATAATGAGAAATGAGAATGTATTCCCTATCCTCAGCCCAACTTGAGCTCTCTGCTGCTAGTCAACAACAGCAAGTCATCAATCAAACCAGTAAGCCATGTTGAAAGGATTTCTCCAGCCTCCAGGTAAGCTATCCCACCTGATGTTACCTAAAATACAAAGGAGATATCCCTGAATAGCCCCTTTCAAACTGCAGGGCCAAGCACAAAATAAATAATTATTTTTAAATCACCAGGTTTGTTACACAGCAATAGATAATTGATATATACCTTTTGCTATATTAGTGTCTCTGACCTTTTTTGTCCATTCTGATATTGTGGTATGTGCATAATTAACTCTAGATTTCTGACAAATCAATGAGTAACTCTAAATGGATAGTGGGAACAACAACAGCGGAGAAAATATGCAATTAGGCCATCAAATGTTAGGTGAGTGGTATTCTTTTTACACTTCTTTGTAGAGGTTAATGGAGAAAGTGTTGGTTAAATTAACTGACATATGTGACAAATGAGTCAACTGCTCCCCACTGGATTGCCAGTTCTTTGATTGATGTTGATTCTGTTCAAGACTTTATGGAGATTGTTGTCAATTATGAGTTGGTCCCTGAACTATATTAACAAGGCTTTCCCTTCAGTTGTTTTGTATAGTGATCTTTTGAACAATGGGAACCAAAGTATGCATTCACCATTGACTCTGTCAGTGGCCGGAGCTTTGGACCTCAGAGGATTTCTGTAAAACAAGATTGCACCATATTGTAAAACAATGCATTTATATCCAGACTAATAAGCGGTACCGAATTAGTTCAGGGTTTATAGAGAATAAAGTCTCTTGATTGATTTCTAAGCAGTCAACCTTTGGTGAACTTGGGGTATGCAGATTAATGGTGGTGCCTTTGTGTTACCACTATTATTCTTTGGAGAAACTAGTAGATACTGAATAGAACCTAGCACTGAACTTCTGATAACTTCTACTTAAGTGTAATGGCTCTTCCTACTTGGGTCATAATAATTGTAAGCAATTCCCATGGAGCCACAAATTGAGGTAAAAAAACAAGTTAATCAGTTTTTTGACCAAGGCACTATGATTTTCTTTGTCTTAGTATCCTCATCCTCACAGTCATACTAGTGACATTCTGTAAGTTTTATTTTTTGAAAGTTAAATGAGTTAATGTGTGTAAAGTACTTAGAACAATTCCTGCAACATGTAAGTTGCCATGTGTTAACAGTTATTACAATTGTAGTTACTAATACCACTAGTTACTATTATTGCTATTTCTCTCTTAGTGTAAGATGAGCATAGCCTAAGATTAAATGTGCTGCTATTAGAGACTTCCACACCCAAAAGACCATTTATTAATTGTGAAAGTGTCAAGTATACAATGGGAATAGAAAGAGCTTTAAGCAGCATTTTTTCTCTTATTTGTAGACTTTTTGACAAACATAGCCTTCACTTCACAATTCTGCCTCCTCCTAGGCTGTCTACTTCCTTTTTATCTGTACTAGCAGGTGCCCCACCTCTTCATAGATGCCCCAGCTCGGCAGATGTCTTCCACACTTTAATGCTTAAATTCCCACAATATAGTTGGAAATAAAGTTACACTTCAGTGGGGATCATTATCTTACATATATTGATGCAGTTTTCTATACTGCCTTTCTGAACATATGATCTTTCCCTAGTCTACTCATGATACACAAATGCCTAAGAGCTTCTTGTGGTTCTCTGTATGTGTAGACTTGCAAACATGTGCATGCAGTGGATAAGAAATGGGATGGACTGTGGGATCATGTTCACAGAATATGATTGTGTACAAGATCAACAGCTTTGTAAGTCAAGCAATGAAGTTTTGAAGCACATTCACATTTTTAGCTTAATACATCTATCCCCAAAGGTGTAGAATAGAACTGAAATCCACCAAGATTACACATCAAACTCATGAGTTTCTTTCTCAGTGCTAGAACACAACTGCTGAGGATTATATCTGATTTATCTCAAAGCATTGTGTGCTTGGGTCCATCCTCTCCTCAGAAGGGATTAACACTAGCTTTTCAGAGTAAGTTAGTTATTTCAATATTAGGTTGTTATAGAGTGAGGGCATCCATTGCACCTACATCTTTCTGCACATAGCTGCTTCCCTTTCTGTTTTTCTTCCATATTGTGCTGTAGCTAAAGAGCTGTGCCTTGACTATAAGCTGAATAAACAGGGCTACTTGATCTTGGACTTTCAGTCTCCCAAAGTATGGCCTAATTTAGTTTTCTAAAATTACTAAGCCTTGTATGTTATAATAGCAGACAACCAAAAGACAATAACTTCAGAAAAGTTAAGAGATAGCTGAGCTCCCTTTCTTCTTGATACTAAAAGTAGAAGCAGATGGAGACAACTAGGGATTACAAGACATACCATTGTGAACTTCTGATACTCATTCCCCCTTCTAGGCTTCAGTGAAAGGGAAGTGCACTTAGAGAACATAGGGTAACACTAAGAGTCCATGAGACACAGCACAGCATGGCTAGGGAGACAAGATCCTGCCTTTACCTTTTTGGTAATTATAGGCTTCACTTCTCATTCATCCATTACTGATGTCCTGCATCCATGGACTTATTCTAGAAACCCTCTGTTGACCCGTCCAGCAGGTCCAGTTATTCCAGGGTCTCGAAGAGGCACTACCTGAGGGTCAAAAATGGGGGGGGGGAGAGAAAAGGGAAGCCAAGCACGCTAAGAAAGACAAGTCAGTCTGGGTTATGTCAAGGCTTCATTTAATGTGGGGGAGGTAAGTGGGGAATTGACCTTCAGAGAAGGAATTGACCTTCACACCAGACAAAGGAGGGAAGGGCAGAGACACCCCTAGCGATGGAAGCAGGAAGCGAGGAGGTCATCCAGGTGGGGACACCTGGAGTTAACGCTGGCAGGAACATTCCGCGGTTAGGGCTGGAACATCTTGTGGTATTCTTGGGAATCTCCTTGCACCGATAGCTCAAGGGGAAGGCTCTAGTTAATTGTTCTTATATTTTAGCAGCCACCACCTTAGGGCCATGAGTAAGCATTAAATCTGAATAGCTCAGGACGGCTTCCCACATCTCCTCCTTTTTTCTTTCTTAAGTTGGGGGGTAGCTATGGAAAGAGGGTCGGTGGAGAGCCTGTTTTAAACTAGGTGGTTTTGCCCCCACGTCCAGCACGGCAGTAACTAGGCCTTTTCAGATCCTAGTAGGGCAGGGCCTCTGCCTTAGGCTATGTAAGTTGCATCCACTCCTAGCATCACATCCCACTCCAAAGGCTTAATCAGGCCCTTGGTGGGTGTGACGGGCATCCAGGTAGCAAACTCCGTCATGGAGTCACCCTGCAGCCAAGAGGCGGTGTACATCTGGCTCGTGGCACCACAATATTTCCCGTCATTGGCTACTCCACAGCTTATGGCCCTCAGCCACTATTAGGAGCCAGAAGTCACCCTCCCTGGCATTGACGTTTCTACAGCTTAAGGAACCAAGAAAGCTCTGAGCCTGCAGCAAGGGTGGAGAACTGAAGGCCAATGGTTGCTACCTCTGCGTAAGCAGAAGAGAGGTTTTTGGCTGAAACTGGTTAATCTGTTAAAAGTTCAGGGGTCAAATGACAAAAGCAACAAAAGACCCAGGAGGGGCCACAAAAGGCTAGGGAGCAAGGTGGAAAGCCAGGGCGAAGTCTCAGCATCAGCATACTCTGGCAGCTAGCATGTTCCTTCAGCATCCTGTAGAAAGAACACAAACATGCCTCTTCTCTACACTTAGAGTTCCCTGGCATTAAAATTTTTAAATTTCAGGGGGTATATAGAGATAGGATTCTCCCTTCTTTTATTATAAAAATATTGTTGTAAAGTTCTATGGGCTTGTTCCATAATATCTTGCCTCTACGAATCATGAGGAATCTCAGTAATATGACTAATATTAAATTATTAATATAACATTTCAAATGAAGGACTATAATAATCAGTTATAATACTTGTCTTGATCTGATTTGGAAAATTCAGCATAAAAAATATATGTAAAACAGTTATAACTAGAAAGCTTGAAAAGCTGTCTATGGTCATATGTATATTTTTATTAATTTTTTTGAATTGCATTCGTATTGTAAAAGTTAAGAATTAGTAGCATTAAAAAGGAAACAATTTCAAGCAATTCTAAGCCATGAGCTATATATATATTATTATTAATATATAAATCAAAAGTTTGATTTTTAACATTTTAAAAAGAACAGCTACAGCACCCAATTCAATTATCTGTGCCAAAGCAAGGGGACACTCAAAAGAATAAACATGTGATCTAATTATATGAGCTTTACTCCCATAGTAGATGTATTTCTATAGGATGATGTATAAATCTATAACAATAAAAATATGTATAAAAATATGTATAGAGGCATATTTTTAACAATTTATCTTTTAGATAACAGTTATTAATTTTGCCTAAAAATGGCTTGCCATGTAATAAATCAATCATCAATGTTTTGTAATAACCAATTTGATTGCTGTTTGAAACAAGGAACAAACGTTTTTTACCTTGAAGACAGAGGTTTAGGTCTTCCACAGGCAAGCTTAAGATGAGGTTAATATAAGATAAAGCCAATTAATATATCCTAACAACCTTTAAAAATCATTTATGTAAAAATTCTAAAAGTCCATAGTTAGGAGAAAAGGCCTGTAATGAACATTTCATGAACATCATACACTGAAGAATTTAAGATCCTAGCTTCTTGTATTGAGATAGAGACAAAATATCTTTTCTCACTTAAGGTAAAGCTGCTCTCCATTCCTTAAAGAAAAAACCTTCTAATGAAATTGTTTTATTGCTTCTTTAAAGTTAGAAGCAAATGCTTTTACAATTGTCAGAATGTAAAGCAAAAACACCCTTTAATCTATAATTTTGTATGGAGTAGACAGGCTAAATGTTAATGCCTTTATAGCCTTATTGACCTTTTATAGATTTGAACTGTATTTTAAACCACACCTGAATATTTCAAGAATGTTCTTTTAGCCAAACACTCGCTAGTTGAGGTCTGTAAGGCAAAAACACAAGCTTCCTTACTAGCTTCCACTGAGGCAGCCCCAAGCCCTGCATTAATTCAAATGTAAAATCTTTTTTTTTTTTTTTTTTTTTTTTTTTCCCAAGGACCCACCTTGAGTCCTTGGCAAGGACATTCTCTGCGGTTCCTCAGACTTAACCATCTTCTAATCTGAGCTTTTTATCTAAGACCAGACCCAAACCTGCCTGTCCAGTCCAGCAAGGACACCTTGAGAATTGAATAACCAAATGAACCTGCAATTCCAGGATTCCGGGAAAGATCCCAGTTTCATAGTAGTCAAAGGAGCCTGTTTGATATCAAATAAATTTCCACTGAGATCTCCCTTTTAATTTTGGAGGGTTAAATTTTGCTTCTAACATTGTAACCTATAAACTTGTGGAAAAGTAGCAATAGCTCTATAATGGCCACAGCAGTATCATTCTTAAAATTATCTTAATTACAAAATATGTTAAGAATCATGAGCCTTTAACCAGGAGCAAACTGCAGCCAATGTCACAGTGGCAATTTTTATTGTACTCAATTTTTCCTTGCAGTATTAGAGCACAACTGCAAGAAAATTTTGGAAGCAAATCCCAATTCTAAACAACCTTTTTTTTTTTAAAAATCAATGGCAAACGCATCATTTTCACAGCACAAGGTTTGTCTGTCTGTTCCCATGTTCAAGTATATGACAGTGTAACATATCAAAGAGACATTATTTTAAATCATATTTCTTATAAGTCCAATTTCCAGGCCAAGATTCACATGAAACACCATGCCAATTTAGAAGCATCTTAGAGGCCTGTATTTCCTGGTCTGCGTCATGCCACGTGTAGCTAGTTAAGATGGCTCCGACACTGAATCACCAGTTTTAAACAAACCTTTTCTTAATAACACTATACTTTTTAAATCATAGCCAATTAATTTACAACTCTATAGTCAAGATATGTAAAACCTTATACCATTAAGACCTAATTTAAAAAAAGAATAAAGCGATTACACGAATCTTATGAGTTAAACCAGGGTTTTCCCAAACTGGAGGTTATTGGCCCTTCAAGAGAAAAAGTTGAGCACGTTGCCACTGCTGGGTCTACCAGCTCGTGGCCCGCAGAGTTCCGGGGTCCCTCCAAGCCAGAGCAAGGCCAAGTAAGTTTGAGGGCGCTAGCACTCTGCCTCTGGCCGCTTGCCAGGGCCAATTGCCCGTGGCCCACAGAGTTCCGGGCTCTCTGGTAGCCGCTGTTTTTGTGTGCCATGCGCTGCCCTGTGCTCTGCCTCCCAAGTGCTGGGATTAAAGGCATGTGCCACCACTGTCCGCTGCTGCATATATATATATTCTTTAGCTGTGTTTTACTCCTACTTATGAATGTGAGGCACCTCAAATTAGCCTCCTCTGTGTAAACTGCAATTGGCAGTACTGCCAGCAAGATAAAGCTTTTTTTTTTTTTTTACCATTTTTTTCTTTTTAACATAAAACATAAAAACAACCAATCATTCAGCCAAACAAAACAATAGACAACACGAATTGACACACATATAGACAAGTTTTGGTGCACCAAGACAAACAACAGACAGCGAGGGAACTTGATGTCCCCAAAAGATCCAAATATCTTAACCTGAACTAAGGAGATCTCCAGTAGGTTTCAGAGAGAAAACAGGATGTCTCCCACTTTCCTGTCCTCACCAGGAGAGTTTTGAAATAGCTTCCAACCATTCTTTTTTTTTTTTTTATTCCGTGTCCTACACATGGAAAAACTGCTTTTCTGAAACCTGCTTTTTCTCTTGTTTAAGATTTAACAAGGGGGAAGGAGGATGCCTAGTCGAACACACACACCTGTGGAGAGGGGAGGAGAGCCCAGGAATTTCTCTGCAGTCCAGGTCTTACATGCTGCCCATGAGAGGTTTTTCTCTGGCCGCCTCAGCAGCAGTTTCTGACTTCTACCTGCATGGGTCTCCATGTCCATTTTTGCCTAGTCCCTGTCCAGGGAGATAGCCCTGGGAGAGCATTTGTTGAGCAATAACCTCCTTGTGACTACACATAAGGACTTTCATTTGAGAGAGAATGTCTCTTCCCCAGAGGTTAACAGGCAGACTAGGGACCACGAAGGGCTGAGTAGAGCCAGTATTTCCCTCACTGTCCTCTCAAGTCCGTAGCTGTGAGTTCTGGAGAGTATTTTTTTGATTGTCCAATCCCCTGCAGATAGGTCAGAGAGGCTTGCAGAAAGTTGCCAGCAACAGCTAACAGACGGGCACTCTCCCCTCCATTCTCAGCATCTATGCCACTATGACCCGTCCAGCAGGTCCAGTTATTCCAGGGTCTCGAAGAGGCACTACCTGAGGGTCAAAAATGGGGGGTTGAGAAAAGGGAAGCCAAGCACGCTAAGAAAGACAAGTCAGTCTGGGTTATGTCAAGGCTTCATTCAATGTGGGGGAGGTAAGTGGGGAATTGACCTTCGGAGAAGGAATTGACCTTCACACCAGACAAAGGAGGGAAGGGCAGAGACACCCCTAGCGATGGAAGCAGGAAGCGAGGAGGTCATCCAGGTGGGGACACCTGAAGTTAACGCTGGCAGGAACATTCCGCGGTTAGGGCAGGAACATCTTGTGGTATTCTTGGGAATCTCCTTGCACTGATAGCTCATGGGGAAGGCTCTAGTTAATTGTTCTTATATTTTAGCAGCCACCACCTTAGGGCCATGAGTAAGCATTAAATCTGAATAGCTCAGGACGGCTTCCCACACTCTGTGACAGGATGAGGAATCTTTCACCTGAGGCTTGTGGTAAAGGAGGCAGGAAGTTGAGAGCATTTGTCAGACCCTTATGGATAGGTCAGTAGCCCATGGCATCACTGTGCAGAAGGACCTCAAGCCCATATTCTCATCACCTAGTTATATTAATCTCTCTCTCCTCCTACTGAACTAAGCTGTGTTAGATATTCTCTCCAGTGGCAAGGCTACCCCAATGTTAGAAGCAGCACTGGCCTATGGAAATCAGTCATCTTTCTCTCTATTCTTTCAGGCTTCTGGGTAGCAGAACTCTCTGGCTGTTGAAAATCTCTGGTGCTCTCCTAGTTCCAATTTGCTTTGTAAAGCTGATTTACACCAGAAAAAAATACCAGAGTCTTATTTAAACACACCCTTGTTGAGAGTAGTTTCTCTGCTCTATACAACAATTGTCTCTTCTGCTTTGTAGTAGACAGCCCCAGTATGCTTCAGTTCTTTAGTTTACTCTGCACAGATCCTGGCTTAGAAGGTGTCCTTGGAACCCAGACTACTACTGTAGGACTTTAAGGCGGGTGGTAGGAAGAGCTATTATGCTGTACATTTAAACCATATTGAAGTAACTAATTGGCTTTCTGCTCATTCAGAGGCAGATGTCAGATTAATTATAGGCACAATCAAAGAAACTACACTCTATCTAGACTTATTGGTTATCATGTAAATTATTTTTCAAGTCCTAATTATTTTTCAAGTCCTGTGGCTCAACTGGAAGTCACAGTATCAATTGTCACTACTGGGAAACAGACTCTATCATATGAGTCTTTGCCAGCTCACCAATTCCTAATACTCTGCCTGGACAAAGGCTTGTAACCACTGTCTGAACAAAAGGAAGTGAAGTGATCATATTCAATCAGTGTGACAACTCAATCACACATGGAGGTAACCATGGTACCGGTTCTTGAAGGAGCACATGTAGGCTTCACTGAGGGAGCCATTATTAAAGAAAGAAGGACTCCCCTCTGTGTGTGTCTCTCTCTCTGTCTGTCTCTATCTCTGTTTTCCTTTCACTGGGTGTGTGTGCGCGTATTTGTGTGTGTGGGGGTGTGGGGTATGTGGGTGTATGGTATAGGTTTTGGCATGATACAACCTAAATATGAATGCACAATAAAATAACAATTCCATTATTAGAGTCAGCATGAAATTTAGAGGTACGTGATGATCTTTATATTTTAAATCTCCCTATCTTGTCTCTTTCTTAACACCATATATAACAGAAGGCACAGCTGGTCTGGACTGAGGCCATCTTTCTCAGATCTCTGGTTCTTCAAGCATATACTGTCTGCTAGGATTTGTGCTAATAAGAGTGTCCTCTTGTATATTTATGACCACAGACATGAGCATCCAGTCAAGTTTGTCTTCCTGCATTTCAAGCAATAATAGAAGCCACAGCCTCAACCTATTTCCTCACCTCATTTCTTTACCTAAATAAGCAAAAGGACCTCAGTAAAACTCCAATGTGTTCCCGGTAAAGAGCACAAGCCAATCATACTCAACAAGCCAGCTCCTGAATGTGGTGACTTCTCGGAATCATGCCCATTTTAAAGTAGTCTTAGCCTTTCTGGGTAGTCTGGCACTTTCTTTTGTTAAGTGGAATTCACTGGTGATTTGACAGGGCTCAGTGGGAGGCACTGATACAGGAAGCCTCCTGTGTGCTCTGAGACAAGCATCAGAATCCTACCATTGTACTCCTGAAAATAACACTTAGCTGTGTCATCAGGAGTGCCCTTCTGAGTGCTCTTTGCTTTTGACTGCTGCTCTCTTGAGCTCCTTCAGCAGCACATCAAGAGCCTCTTTCTGAAGGCCTGAGACCTCTTTGGTGTCACTTTTTCCCTTTAGTCATATGTATTGGCTGTTCCTGCCTGGGATTGTGTCCCTGATAGTTACAAAACCCTCCATCCTTTCTTTCTCTGCCCTTTGAAAAGACTCCCAGGCTTCTGATTCAAGCTCTTTATGTGGAGTCCTGTTTGGAGTCCCTTTATCCAGAAAGGACACCAGATTCCTCAACAAAGAGAACTGTCATGGTTGTTGTTTTAAAAGTCACTCCTTCCATCAAATGCTGAAATGGAATTTCCCACTTAGTGCATGTAGGTTGACCAGAATGATTATCTAAGTAACCAAACTCGAACTCAGGTATTTTTTTTTTTTATAGCAACACAATATGGACTAATACTCCAAACCAAACTGAGGAACAGGTCACTTATACGTGCTCTAGTGACAGCTCCAGCTGATTCTTAGCTTACAACTAGCATTAGCTACCATCCACATGAACACAGACAACATGATTCAAAGCTCAGCAGTATGCTATTGTAAGCCTCCTTATCAGAGAAAACAATCCAGCAAAGCTGGGTCACACATACCCTCCCTAATATATAAGAAATAATGTTAATTATTGATTTGCTATTTTGAGGTAACTGTTTGGAGTTATTTTTAGGAAGCTAGAGGTGATCACACACAAAAAAGGCAAGAACGTTGATAAAGTTCTCTGAGAGCCAGAGGATGATTATAAGGTTATATGTAAAACTTGATACCACGCTAGAGAGTCTGAGCTTCTCAGACAACCAAGGAAAGATCAAGAGGGAATTTTGAAACATCATTTAGGACAAGGGATGAAAGATTTTTCATTTCCAATGAGGACAACATATTAAGTCCAACTACAGTGTGATGATTTCAGGATTGATGCTGTAAGCAGTGATGTTCGAGTATGGAGGAGAGCCACATACACTCATTTTAATGAACTGTTTATTGTCTTTATGGTATTCTCAGCTGGTTAGTTAGCTACCTTCCATGTACTCTAAAAAGTATTAATATAATATTAATTCAATTTATATCAAAATTAGAATCATATATATATATATATAAGTCTTACAATATGTGTAAGACTTACAATGTGCTTAAGTGCTAGTAAACTGTAACTTAAAAATATTCACTATTTATGCATACATACAAAGCAAAGCAGTTTAGCATGACTGTTAATGGCTTTGTACCGTTAACACATGGCTGAATAGGATAGAGCTGTGGAACATCTCCAGAGCAGGTCAGAACACATAGCATTAGCCCAGGAAAAGACCCAAACTCAGGGCTTCACTCATACTAGGCAAGTGTTCTTCCATTGACTTCTATTCCTTGCCACACTCAAAGATACATACATTCTTAATGTCTGCCAGTTTTACACTAATCTAAACTTCAGAATTCATCAATGTGACCGTAATAAGTCAGAGACAATCTGCATTATTGCAAGTCCCAAACTAGCTTTCCCCTAAGTAGCATGCCCTTAAGTAGCATGATAAAAATTAACTCCTCTGGTTTGTTTGGTAGAGATCCATGTCATAGTCACACAAACAAACAAACTACACATAGAATTTGGTGGACTGGAGAACTCAGAATTGTCATTAAATATAAGATGCTTCATGTTTTTCAGCATCAACATAGAAGGACATACAGTTTTGCCTCATGTTACCTCATCTTGTCAGTCTCTTAATGCGGAATAACAACTACCTCCTATATCAAATAAAACGTTATGTACCTTAGCAACCATTTATATGGGTCATAATTCTGTGGGTGGACTGGACCCTATGGTGTCTTTGAAATTTAAACCTGAGACTTTGTTGCAGATGGTTTTGTTATGTTTTGATTCTTAAATGACCCTGAAAGGTTACACAGTAAAGGTTTACTTTGCAGCTGGTAGCATTATTCTGAGAGGATGGAAAGTTTAATTAGGTGGGAGCATAGTTATGGCAACTAGTGCTCTGTGCAGAGGAGGTTTTGCTCTGGAAAGGAGTATTAGAATTCAGGCACTCTTCCCCTGTGTTTTGTTTCCTGGCTTACTTGAGGTGAAACAGTTTTCCCCAGTCATTCCCTTCAGCCATGATATTTCCTGAAACTATAGCCAAAATAAATCTTTCCTTCTTTGAAGTTTTGTTTATTTAACGTATTTTGTCATGGTGACAGAAAGCTAACAAAACAGTTTCGTGATGCCTCAGATTGTACTGTATGACTTGCCACATAGTCACAGGGAAGATGACAAGAAACTTAGGAGAGGAGACGTGATCTCTTTTCTAGATCCTCATTTCCCTACCTTAAAATAGATGCTTATTTCCTCGCATGCATTCTTTCCACACTTACCTATCCACTGGTACTTCAGCCATGACAAACAGAAAGCTTCTAGAAGCCCCATGGGAAAACAAGGAAAGTCCTACTTCTGTGTCATAATGTAATCACAAAAGCTCAGTGAAGTTTTCCTTACTGCTTCTCTTGTGAATTTTTGCATTTGAGGACATTTATTTAGCTTTTGTTATTATTTTCTTGTTAAATAGTATTTAATCTGACTGGTGGGTGGTTGTGGGTGGCACTCATCACAGGGAAGAAAAAGAAATCCAAACACATTTCTGAAGCAAAAACATGTAGTGATCATTAAATGGTTGTAAATTTTTTAAATTTAATAACCAACCCAGGAAAAGAACAGTAAAGAATAGTTGGCAGAATATGCTAAAAAAATTAATCAGTGTGTGGACTATAGACTATACCCTGAGGTCACAAACTATGAGGTGTGTTTCCTAAAAGAAAAGAGATTTATTTGTTACTGTACCATTTTTTAGAATTAACCTCTTGTTTGTAAAGTGCCTGGTAGTTAGAATGTCATATTGGTGAAACAGTGAATCAGAGATTCTCTTCATCTACAAGACAGAAGGCTCACCATAGAAAGGCCAAGAGAGAAGAAGGCCTTGGAATGTGTAGAATGTAAACCATAAGGGATAATCTGGGATAAGGTAGGTGTGGAGGGGTAGGTTGGGGGTAGTCATCTAAATGACAAAGGCCATTAAGCAGATTAATGTAGTTCAGTAAACTCTTGTCAACTTACCTTTAGCTCGACTTTTGCTGCAGTGGAAGGAAGCCATTAATTGATCCTAGAAAACAATTCTTTATGATAAGTGATTTTCTTTTCAGTTTCCAGATCTGTGAAATGAAAATAATATTTACTTTGTGAGATTGTTCTGAGGATTGCAGGCGGTAATACAAATAAGAAGGTTTGTCTGTATAAGAAGGTCTGGCCTTGTGATTGGTACATGACACTATTGACTTCAAAAGGTCATGATTATTATTCATGGGGGAAGGGGTTATGATGTATAGAAGAGCGTGTGTTTTGAGATTTCATAGTATTCTCTTTAAATCTGAATTTCTTAACGTAAAAGTAGCACCATGTCCTTGGGCATATCACCATAAAATTGGAATAATGTCACTTATTTTATATGGTTGCTGTGAGGCTTAACTGAAATCACTTAGAAAAAGAATTGAGTGCTACGTCTGACACATGAAAATTGATGAATGAATGATAGCTAGCTCAGAGTTTTCTGTACTGCTTTTACTGTATTATTGCTCTATGGAATTTTTATGGTGTCTAGTAGAAAATCTTTGGTCTATTGTATTCCTGATGCTTTACAATAGTAGCCATTATACTACAGTCCTCTTTGGTGTCTATTGAGTGAAAAGAAGAGTAAAGTAAATGGAGACTCAAGGAGAATATTTCCTTCATCAGTACAAAGAGTAGAATTAGGAAGAGAAAGAGGGGACTTTCACATAAGTTTATAAGTTTGACCCATATGGAAAGAGAAAGCACAAAAAGGAGTATTAGGTTTAGAGACACCCCCCCCCTCCATCCAACAGTATAGCTATGAGAAAGATTAAGGTGGACCCATGGGGATCTGAGAACAAAATTCTATGCCAGAGAGGTTTCATGTTAGGGAGGAATGGCCAAGTTAATTTCTATCCTTGTCAGAATTGGTACAGGAATTAAGACTTGTCTCTGGAAGGCCTGCTTGTTGAACTTTCTTGGACCCACCAGCTCTTTAAATGATGAATGGCATAGAGACTCATAATATAGTTTAAAGCTTAGGCCTTTCACTGGGGCAGTCTCCCAGCTACTGTTTAAACTTAACCCAACTATTCTAGCCTGAAACTTGACATGTGACTAGTTCTATACTCCCTGTTCCACTTCAGGTCATGTTCCCTTCCCTTGCTTCAGCTTTCCACTACCTGTATCACTCTCAGCTCAAAAATTCTACCCTCATATTTCTGCCCAGGTACTTACTGTCCCAGCTATCAGTTGACAGCTCTTAATTACAAGCAATCAGGAGCCAGGCAACACCTGATAAATCTCTAGGTGGCCTTTAGGCAGGTGAGAAAGGGCAAACATTTATGAAAACTCTGTGATGGGCCAGAGAAATGGCAATACCAAAATTGTGCCAGTACTTAGTTTTCTGCCTGCACAAAACTAATAATTGAAAATAGAAAGACATATCTTCATAGAAAATGAGAAAAGGTCACCCCAACAAGGCCCAATATACTGCCATTAACTGCTCAACCAAGTGTGCTCAAGAGATGAATAATAGTGAAAAGCAGAAAAAAATGAATTTTATTCAAATGTACCACACCAGGAAAAGGAACAGATAATGGGGTCCAGTGACCCCCAAGTCCACCTTTGGGGAACAGAGTTGATCTTTGGGTTGGAACAAAGGAAGAACTAGGGCAAAGCTTAGTCCCAGTTGTAGTGTGGTCTGGTTGATTATTATCTCAGTTCTGGCTCTCCAAGGTGGTCCCTGTGAGATGATTGCTCCTGGGGGGCAATAGCATTGTGGGGTGATCTTTCTGTGACACTCCCCTGGATCTGAGGTGATTGCAGGTACCTTTTTTAGGAGTCTGATACAAGAGTATGTTTAAAGCTGAAAGTAAAGGAGCTAGATAGAAAATAAAAGCAGGGATGCCAAACTTTAATCCTGCTCTTGTAGGTCCATGTGAACAGTCAGTCTTGTAGTGGTAGTTTGGCTAAACTGCTTTGGCTCCTAGCAGGTCAGGCTCTCAGCCATCAGGGCTCAGGAACTCTTTAGAATCAAGAATGAAACACACACACACACACACACACATCATTTATTTTTTGACATGCCACGACTAGCTCAAAGGCTGGGCACTTCTGCTAGCAAACGTTCCCCTCCAATACTCCTGAGACTCCTAAACCTTCCCCTGCTACCCCAGGCTCAATCGTGGAAGTAGCCAACGGTTGGTTCTTTCTTTCTTTCTTTCTTTCTTTCTTTCTTTCTTTCTTTCTTTCTTTCTTTCTTTCTTTCTTTCTTTCTTTCTTTCTTTCTTTCTTTCTTCCTTCCTTCCTTCCTTCCTTCCTTCCTTCCTTCCTTCCTTCCTTCCTTCCTTCTTTCCTTGCTCCCTCCCTCTCTCTGCCTCCCTCTCTCTTTCTTCTTTTTTCCTTCCTTCCTTCTTTCCTTCCTTCCTTCCTTTTACTTATTTTTATTGTTTATTTTATTTGTTTACAT
Organism: Apodemus sylvaticus; assembly: GCF_947179515.1. Lineage (NCBI taxonomy): Eukaryota > Metazoa > Chordata > Mammalia > Rodentia > Muridae > Apodemus > Apodemus sylvaticus. The sequence continues at coordinate 6,272,076 of NC_067495.1, read as the reverse complement.
TTCACATGTCCCCCTTCCTGGTTTCCCCGCTGCAAACCCACCATTTCAACTCCCCTCCCCTTTGCCTCTATGAGGGTGCTCCCCAACTCACTTACCCACTCCCACCTCACACCCTAGCATCTTCCTATCCTGCAGCATTGAGCCTCCACAGGACCAAGGGCTTCCCTCCTACTGATGCCAGATAAGGCCATCCTCTGCTACATATGTAACTGAAGTCATGAGTTCCTCCATGGAAACTCTGTGGGTGATGGTTTAGTCTCTGGGAGCTCTGGGTGGTCAGGCTAGTTGAAATTGTTCTTCCTATGGGGCTGCAATCCCCTTCAGCTGGTTCAGTCCTTCCCCTAGGTCTTCCATTGGGGTTCCAGGACTCAGTCTGATGTTTGGCTGTGAGTATCTTCATATATATTAGTCAGGTATTGGCAGGCTCTCAGGGGACAGCCATACCAGGCTCCTGTCAGCAGGTGCTTCTTGGTATCACAATAGTGTCAGGGTTTGGTGTCTGTAGATGGGATGGACCCCTAGGTGGGGTGGTTTCTGGATGGCCTTTCCTTCAGTCTCTGCTCTATTTTTTTGACCCTGAATTTCCTTTAGACAGGAACAATTCTGGATTACAAATTTTGAGATGGGTGGGTGGTCCCATCCCTCAACTGGGGACCATGCCTATCTACTGGAGGTGCTCTCAACAGGTTCTCTCTCCCCTTTGTTAGGCATTTCAGCTAATGTCATTCCTGTTGAGTCCTGGGAACCTCTAGCTTACTTGGCATCTAGGACTTTCTGATGGCTAATCCCAGTCCCCTGTCCTCTACTGCTACATATTTCTATTCAATTTCTTGACCCTCAGTACTTTTCTCCTGTCCCTTTCCATACTTGATCCCTTTACCCCTCCCCCTCCTTTCTCCCTCCCAGGTCCCTCCATCCCTCTACCTCCTATGATTATTTTGTTCCCCCTTCTAACAAGGATTGAAGCATCCATACTTTAATCTTCCTTCTTAAGCTTCACATGATCTGTGAGTTATATCGTGCGTATTCTGAGCTTTTGGTCTAATAGCCACTTATCAGTGAGTATATACCAGTATTTCCTTTTGACTCTTGGTTACCTCACCCAGGATATTTTCTAGTTCCATCCATTTGCCTGTGAATTTCATGTAGTCATTGTTTTTAATAGCTGAGTAGTATTCCATTGTGTAAATGTACCACATTTTCTGTATCCATTCCTCTGTTGAAGGACATCTGGGTTCTTTCCAGCTTCTGGCTATTATAAATAAGGCTACTAGAAATACAATGGAGCATGCGTCCTTGTTATTTGTTGGAACATCTTCTGGGTATATGCCCAGTAGTGGTATAGCTGTTACCAGAATTCCTACATGGCTGGTTGACTTTCTCTCCTGCAGCGATTAGGTACCATCCTTCTCCCCCCGGGTCATGGCAATTCTCTCCTTTTTTCTCAGTTCCTGGCCCATGCAAATCTAAAGGTCTTGCCTCATTCTACCTGCCCAACCATTGGCAATTGGCTCTTTATTGATCTATCAAAAACCAACGGGGGACAAGGACCTTCAGTGTTTGGACAAAGATTTTGGATTTTGGAGGCTGGATTAATCTAAAGCATTAGACCCAATCCCAACATAGTCCTTTGAGGTAAAATCAATTTCTCAATGCCTATTATAGAAAAATCTTCATTCTTAGTAGTTAATTCCTTGTCTGTGTCACGCTCTCCTAGTAAACTCCCTTTAAATTTGGAATTGAATCATATTTTCTAGGAAGAGAAATACCACAGAACATTTCTGGTAAATAATTGAACAAATGAAATATAAAACTACATATCAGTTTCTATTTAGAAAAGAACAATATAGGTGGTAGTTTTTCCTGTTTAATTTATTCTTTGTTTCTTTTTTTTTCTATCTCTGAGTTTTTAGATAGTTTCTTGTAGCCTATACTTACTTTGAACTCATGATACTACCGCTTCAGTCTCCTCAGTTTGGGATAATGGGTATGTAGCACCACACCCAGCTAAGATATCTATTCCTGTTCGCTTTAAACTACTCAGTACATAAAGTTTCTGTTTTAGAGGGATGTTAGAAATATAATAGTAGAGATAGAGTGACATAGTTCATAAGTGGTCCTGCTGAGAAGCCATGGATGGCATTTCTCTATTGTTCCATTATATACCCTTTCACCAGTGATGTTGAAGAAGAAAGGTTTTATTCTCTACCGTTTTAAGTCCAGTTATTTGGGTCTATGAGTTGAACTGACAAAACATAGATTAATAAGAGAAAGGTCATTATATATATATATATATATATATATATATACACACACACATATATATGTGTGTGTGTGTGTGTGTGTATCCACAATGAATGCAACTCAAAGGGCAGTTAGATTTTGTGGTTTATATACCATCTTACTGAGGAGAGGGAGAAAGGTTATTCAAGGGGAAGTAAATCACATTTATTTCACTTATTTTAATTAGTAAACAAAGTTTTAGGCTTCATTGTAGCATTTTCAAGCTTACTTTTTATGAACACAAATGCCTTGTATTACAATGTCATATTCTCTACCTCTTTGGTGATGTATGTTTATATACTAGTTTGACATGCTAGTTGAGGAGCCAGAGCAAAATAATGAGTTACTTCCTACAATAGTACTGGTATTATCTCAGCAGGTCCAGAATTTACTCATCAGAAACAATTTGACAGAGGTGGAAAACATGGTAGAAGAGCTCCTAAGTGTCACTCAAGTGATAGTAAGGTCATATGTTGCAATTTATCTCACTAAGTTTCTCATGATATAATATAGAGAAATTGTACCTAAAGTTGGCAGCTGCTTGGTTATCTTTTGTCTAAAGAAAACACCTGTCCACTATAGGAGTTGATTCCCATTTTGAGCAAATAGGCACAGATCCAATAGTATTTGTTGTAATGTCTAGTTTGCTTTCTATTGTTGTGGTAAGCACAACAATATGAACCAAAGCAGCCTTATAGAGGAAATGTCCCCACGTGGTTCATCAGTGAGCAAAATCAGGGTAGGAACTCAAGCAGGGATCTTGATACAGGGACTGAAACAATACCATGGAGGTGTGATACTAGCTTGTTTCTCTTGGTTTGATAACTAGCTCATATAGAGTCTAGGCCGACCTGCCTAGAGACACTACTGATCAAAGTGATCTGGGCCTTCACATCAATTAGCAATTAAAAAATATGATTCATAGACATTGGCATTTGGTAAGTGGTAAGAAGGGGGTATAGTTCAGTGGATGAGTGCTTGCCAAGCATGCCTCAAAACTGAACAAGAAGTGGTCTCATTGAGAAAAGGAAATTCAATGTTGTATACTACTTGTCAAATATAAGAGTAGAGATAGAAGGAAAACGAGTTCATGTGATAGGTGTAGGATTGCTTATACTGCGTCATATCTAATAGGTATGTAATAGATACTGTGATTTTAAAGTCATTTTCACATTTCGTTCTTCAATTATCAGAGAGCTAGATATATGCTTGCCATTTCACAAGACAAAAAAATAAAAGCAGAACTAGATTAGACCTGCCTAAATTTTGCTTCTAAGTGCTCACTAAATTGGATAATTGATAAAATCTTTATATGGAGTCAGCGAAGGGATAATTAAGGATGTCTCCATTGTAGTTTAGTATTGAGATACTCTTTTGTGAAAGTAAATGCATAAACTGTGCCGTGGAGGCTGATTCTGTACTTTGAGAAGCTCTGGCACATTTAGAAGCAGAAAAAGAATGAACTAGATGGAAAACCATTATAGTAGTGATGTGGGATAAGAGGAAAACGTAGATCTTGGAGGAAGGAGGAATTGAAGCAATGATTATGATGATCTCAGATACTGGATTTTATCTTCTGATAAAGGTGGACAAGTAATTTGGACTACACTTACAGCTGAAGATTATTCCCTTCTATCTTCTATCTGTCTCTCTTGGTTTCCTTCCTTCTTAGTGTTAAGATTTTAAGCTTCACCCCACATTTACCTGACAACAGCCAGGTATGCACCTCTCTACAATTACCTGGCAATAGCCAGGTAGGTCTGGCCCACTCTAAAAGGGGATGCTTGTTCCTCCTCTCTCTCTTGCCTCTCTTGCCTCTCTTACTCGCTTAGCTTCTCCTTTGGTCTCTTGGGCTCTTCCCTTCCTCCTCCCTTCCTCATCTCTCCATCATGGCTGACCTCTACTTCTCTACTCTCTCCTTCTCTCTGCCTTTCTCTGCCTCTACTATCCCCTTAATTCCCCTCCCCATGCCCTGAATAAACTCCATTCTATAGATACCATCATGTGTCTGGTCCCTCAGGGGGAAGGGATGCCTTAGCATGGGCCTGCATACCCCCTTCCCCACACACCCATAGAACATATTCTTTACCTCTTTCTCTTTTTATGATCACAACATTGGTGACTTGTGACTTGGATCCAAAAACTCTGCAGGTTTACATCCCACCTTAACTACACAAGAGATCCATGCTTGCTAGCCAAGATCCAGTAAGCCCCCATCCCTTCCTGTCTCCACTGTCTCGGGGGAGAGTTCTTGAGCTTGGAGCTACCCCGGTGTTGTCCTTGAGGATGGGAGACATTGTTTTTCACTGACCCTCGTTTTAGAATGTTTACCCTTGGTTGAGATTTCCATCTCCTCCACATGTCTTGTCCTTGGGTCAGTCTGTTGTCTCTTAAACTTTCCCCTCTTCTCTCTCTCATTTGTAGTTTGCTGGTTCAGCCACCTGAAAAGGAGGTCTGGCTCCTGGCTCCCCCATGCCAGGGACTCTTCTGCCCTCCTCACCACTCCTTGCTCTCTGATTTGCATTTGTCTCCCCAGGACTGGCAGCTCACAGTCAGCTCCTTCAGCCCATATTTGCTCTGTCTTCAGTGCTAGAAGTGGTGCCATGGCTACTAGCACATTGCAAGTATACAAAACATACTACTTTGGGCCCTCACTTTAGCCCACCCACTGTGGACTGTGACTACCAGCTGCTGGTAGGAAGTTCTACCCCACAGCACACAGTCTCACAAGCCTGACCTGCAGTGCTGGCTGCTTACTCCCACTGGTGCATGCATGCACTCTAGAGAGCTGCTGCCACTTATCCCCCAGCCTCTGCCATGTGGGTTACACATATGCCTGGTAGATTTTTGTTTATTTCTCAGACTTCCCTTTTGTCTTGGTAATCCTGATACCACCATCCCTCCCACCAACCTTCCCATCCTGCCCCCACCCTCAGGCCCCACCCCCACTGCCTTGGGGACTGTGTTTTTTGCTTTGTTTACTACCTGGTGTAATCTCTTTGTTCATTGCCTAAGAACTAACCCTATCCTCTGCTAGTACCTAGAATGGTTTAAAAGCTGGCTGGAAAAATTAAAGCTGCTTCAGCCTCAGCACTGGCTGGAGTCATGTTGTAATGTTTGTCTAATTGTCCTTTGCTTTTTACTTGTTGCCCTTCCCCATCTGCTCCTTAGCTCTGTTCCTGGTTCTCAGCCTAAAAAGTTGGTCTCTGCCCCTTGGGACCCGCCAGAGGCCCTGTCTGTTAAATTTGACACAGCCAAATGGGCCCAAACCAACCACTCAGTTCCACATTTTCTGCTACCAGACTGAGGAACCTCACAAATACAAATTTCTCCAGTCAGCAAAAGGGGCCCTAATTTCCCAGATAGGGCCTAGCCAGCTTTTTTCTCGGGGACTAAAGTCTTGGTTTTCATGGCCTGGTCCTTAAGACCGGCCTCCTAGTTGACCAATGAGTTAAGACTTAGGCCATTGGGTATCCTCTCTTATGAAAGCAGTTTAAATCCCTTGAGCTCTTGCAGCAGACAGAAAATTCCTGAACCAGGTTGGATTGCTTTCTGATGCTTTCAGGAAATGTCACCGCCAGGCCCCTAGAAATTTCTCGTCTTGACCTGAATTTCTAGCTTAGCCTTAACCATATTACTGAATAGCCCTCTGGGATGCTGGTACAGATTGTACAGTAACTCCCCTCTCACCCAATGGGCACTAATTTGTCTTCAGCTCTATATTTTAATGTATGTTTTATATATGGATATATAATGTATATTTTTAATATACTGTATGTATATTCATACATACAGTCAGCAGTCTGGTAAATGAAAAAAGGCCTAAGTGCTTACCTATCTGTGTTCTCACACTTCTGGCCTGTTCTCAAGGCTCGTGTGCTCATGATCAGTGTGTGTCACAGGCCTAAATCTGCCTGGACAAACTTATTTTCTGTCACCACGATTTTATACCATTGCTGTGAGCTCTCTTATTCTGATCCTAGCCATATCTTTTTGCTAATACAACAATGCACTTTTCTCTACCTATACAACCTTGTCAAAGTTACCTAAGATTCTCTTTCCTATCTTGTCCTAATATGATTTTTACTACTGTCATTAAATTCTATTCAGTTATAACCATAGCCCTCAATCCTGTTTTTGTTAGTAATTAAATTTATGACAGACAGAATTCCCAGAAACCTCTAAGAGTTTCTCCCATGAGGTCTCAGAAGATGTGGACACCACTACAGGATGCTGTCTAGATTGTGTGTGATATGATATGATCACTGAAATACACAGTGGACAAGACAGGATACTCTTGAGTCAAATGACTTAGCTAAACCAAGGTAAACCATTTCTCATGTCATGTGTATCTATTCCACAGAGAAAAAGCCCTGCATCTTCTGTGCTTGAAAGCCAGACTGACAGCCCAAGTTACTGTTAGAGAACATGGAGATCACAAAAACTGTTGGCTACTGGAATCTGTCATTTTTTAAATAATATTAACTGGTAAATTATTGTTTATTCCTTAGACTTCTGACTATATTGACAGCTAGACAGTTAGCTTCTTACCTAAACTCTATTTCCATTACTTAAATACTTCATATTTCCTCTTCTTGCTTTGCCACTGCCCTAATATTATCTGAGTTCCTATACACTCTAATAAAATATTTCACTATATGATCCAACTTTTTAATCTTATTCCTTCTGCTCCACAAAAGGCTCATCTTAAAGATTGTTCATGTGCTTAACTCATTTTGTTATCTCTTTTATAAACTTGTTAACTAAGAGAAACCTACCCAGATCTATCTGTCATGGACCAAATAGGCTCCATTCAGATAAGTACATCTGTCCAAAGTTCCCACTTGCTACCTATTCCAAAGGGTAAAATTCCTCTGGGTTTCAAATGTACATTTTACAAAATCTTTTTTCTTTCTCCCCAACATACTTAATCTTATTCCCTACCTATAACAATGTGTTTCAACATCTTGTTAAGTCCAGGTCCTTACTACACCCAGGACAGCTCCAGAGAAGCAACCTTCAGATGCTCCAATCTCTTCTCAGACACAGACAGCTTCTACTGGACCTGTTCCTTTTGACCTATCCTCAGATGGTTCCACGGACCCGGGACAGCAAGGAGGCAGCCAATTCTCCTAAGACTGAACAAACATCTCCCATATCCATCTCTCTAGGTTCCCCAGAGACATGTCTCCTCCAATGTCAGCATGAAGCAGCCAGATATCAAGATGACCCTATTCCTGCCTCGCCATCACCTCTTTCTAATTTTTTCTTTTGTAATTAAACCAAAACAGCGGAATGTTAGGATTCTGTCTAAGCTCAACCCTAAGAGTAAGGTATGCCCCCTTCCCACAGTTACCTGGCAACAGCCAGGTAGGACTGGCCTACTATAAAAGGGGCTGTTTGCCTTTCCTCTCTCTCTGTCTCTCTGTCTCTCTGTCTCTCTGTCTCTGTCTCTCTCTCTCTCTCTCTCTCTCTCTCTCTCTTTCTCTCTCTCTCCCTCTCTCTCTTCTCTTGCCTCTTACTCTCTTAGCTTCTCTCTTGCCCTCTTGGGCTCTTCCCTTCCTCCTTCCCTTCCCCCACACTACCATAGAACATATTTTTATGCCTCTTTCTCTTTTTATGATCACAACACTTAGTATGACAAAATACTCAGACAAAAGACAATGTGTGGGACTGAAAGGGTCTATTTTATCTTACCATCCAGGTTATAGTCTGTCATTATAAATAAGTAAATGCAAGAATATCAAACAGCTAGTTGCATCATATCCATATTCAGGAGCAGAGAGAAATGAACAGTGCATGCATATTCACTTACTCATCCCCAGTTCAGTTCTTCTATGCATACACAGTTCAGGGTGTCCTGCCAAAAGAAAGGTGTTATCCACAGTGGGCTGAGCTTCCCCACATCACTTAATACAACTAATAAAATCATGTCCACTGATCAACTTGATCTAGACAATTTCTCATTGAGATCTTCTTATCAGGTATTTTACATTATATCCAGCTAACAATTAAAATTGACTATCATGCTGTCTAATCATCTGCATATTTTAGTGTTATGCACACACACACAGACACACACACACACACCACAACTACCACCACCACCTTTCAGCATATTGAAATATTGTGGAAAATATCAGATCAGACAGCTAAAATGAAAAAAAAATAGAGTGTAGGATTACTAACCCATGGACCTAGGAAAGATAAGGAACCAGAGTTTGTGGCTACTTTTCTCCTGGGGTATTTGTTATTTGCTTTGTAGAGACTGACAACTTAAAAGATTAAATAGTTATCAGTGAGTGCATATCATGTGAAAATACAGAGACAATGTGTCTAGCAGAGACTGTGGGAAAGACCATCCAGGGATCCATCCCATATACAGTGACAAAACACAGACACTATTGTGGATGCCAACAAGTGCTTGCTGACAGGAGTCTGATATAGCTGTCACCTGGGAGGCTATGCCAGTGCATGACAAATACAGAGGGGGACACTCTCAGCCAGCCATTGAACTGAGCACAGGATCAATGGGGGAGCTAGAGAAGGGACCCAAGGAGCTGAAGGGGTTTGCAGTGCCATACACTGAACAATAATATGAACTACCCAGTACCCCCAGAGCTTCTAGGGACTAAAATACCAACCACAGAATATACATGGAGGGACCCATGGCTCCAGATGCATATGCAGCAGAGGATGGCCTTGTTGGACATCAAACGTAGGAGAAGGCCTTGGTCCTGAGAAGGCAAGATGCCTCTGTATAGGGGAGTGCCAGAACAGGGAAGGGGGGAAGTGGGTGGATTGGTGAGCAGGAGGAGGGGGGATGAATTAGGGGATTATGTGGGGAGGAACCAGGAAAGGGGACAACATTTGAAATATAAATAAATAACTTATCCAATAAAAAAAGAAAAAAGATTGAAAACTACCTATGATAGTTTCACAAGGGCACCAATAGAAAGTTAGGCAACCAAGATTATCTCTGGTCATGGGAATGTTGAAAGATTGGCAGGAGTTTGTCTCTGATACAGAAAAGTGATATGTAACGTAACTAATATTAGAAAAAATGAGAGAGAGGTAACAAATGAACATTTCAAAATTAAAAGAAGCAAGGCATATAAAATGCAATGAGTACCTAGACACGTCATATTAAAAACTCCTAAATACTGCAAATAAAGAGATGGTCTTAAAAGCAGTTAGAATAAAAATATAGACTATTTTTCTGAAGAAGAAGCAAATAGAATAGCAACAGGCTTACCAGCTATAGCATTACAAGCACAAATAATAGCTTTAAAGTGTTCAAAGAAAGCAAGCATTATCCTAGACTTTTACACCCAGTGATCATTTTTTTTCAGTACTGCAGTATAACAATAATACCAAAAATCTTCTTATGATCTATATTTATTATTTCATAGTTTCTGTGGCCCAGGATCTTGGGAACATGTTTGATGGGCCTTCTGTAAGGCTGCAAGCAAGGTGTTGACTAGAAGTTGGTTCTCATGTGGTGATATATTAAAGAATAGTATGTTCCCAGGTTCCTGCCATTGTTGGCAGCACTCACTTCCTTCCAGGCTGTCAGAATGACTGAGAGCCTCCGCTGCTTGCTGGCTTTCAGCAGGAGGCTTTGTGTTTCAAATCACATGCTGTAAAAGAAAATGTGAAAAATCAATAAGCCTAAGCATTCTTCTCAAGCAATTAGAAAGACAATACTGGCTAAAATAAAACATTGCTGGGCTAGGGGCTCCTGTGAGAGGACTGCCACTTCAAGGCCAGAGCACAGGCTGCTGGGCTATGCTGTCTCCAAAGGAGAAATAGGAGGGTGGGGAGGTAAGAACACAATAACAACAACAAAATACAGCAGGTCAGGCACAGTGGTACACACCTCTGATCCTGGCGCGCGAGGGGTAGAGGCAGGTGAGTTTGAGGCCAGCTTTGGTACATAGAGAGTTCAGGTCAGTCAGAGCTTCATAGTGACACCCGGGCTCAACAAATAAACAGAAGAGAGAAAGGTACACTAGAAAGCAAGTACAAGCCAAAAAGTTGCATCAAAGACAGTAGATAAAATGCACTAAGAGACAATTACTTACAACCCAACACCAATAAATGTAAAATATTTAAATGAAGTAGACAGCATTCTGTGTAAGATAGATTAGAGATGTGCAGAGGAAGGAATAAAAATTGTAAAAAACACAAAGCCTCTTAGGAGGCTGAGGCAAGACTACAAATTTGGTGCCAGCTTGAGCTTCATAAAGAGTTCTAGGCCAGCCTGTGCTACAGAGTAAGACCTTACCTTAGAATATCAAGTTGGATTTTTAAAAGGAATTTATAAGGGATTTATAAAGAAATCCCCTAGTTATTTTATTAATAAATTCTACCAAACACTAAAGGAGAATAGAGTGCCAACTTGGCAGATGGGCATACAAAACATAGAGAAAAATGGAATACTCTGTACTTTTAGAAATTGACAGAACTATAAATGCTGAAAATCTAATCTATATGATAAGAAGCAATAATTCAAGTCAATATCAATGAAGAACACATGTGAAAATTTAAGCAATATAATAGCCATTCACAGAAATAATAAACAAATACGTTGAGTTTATAGAAAATCTGGGTAGCCTTAACAATAGAATTGTACAATGTGTTTCACCACAGTGACAGGACTAAGCTTGGACATATTGTATGAGCACCTCTGAAGCAGCTGAAAAGACTTGTTGATATATTCTATAGGCATCAATGGGTATGAAAGTTCCATGAAACACAGTGGAGCTTTCTTAAACAGATATAACTATCAACTGAAAAATAAACGTATGATAATGGAAACTACAACTGATAAACATGGGAAGTTTTGTTTTGTGAATGAGACTAAGACAAGCTGGCTTGCTGTTTTATTCCTCACTGGGCTTGAGGATCTTGACAGCACAATGGGAGAGAAACTTAAAACTCAAGCAGAGAAAAGAGAATTGTGCTCTACAAATTTGCTTGACCTTGCTTTATTTGGGGAAGGCCATGGCTGGGACTAATTGATTCTTAGTGTGCATATCTCTGTTATCTTTTCAATCTTCCCAAATTAGCTCTGTGGAAATCAAATACCCTGTCTAGGAAAACAAATCTGAAAATGTGGTTAATATCTACTAGCACTGACTTCAGAGGGGAAAGTGACACTTTTGTTCGGCCTAGGTCCAGTCAAATGGGGCTTACAGAATGTAGTGGCTGAAATGAGAATAGCTGAAAAAAGTGAATGTATGGAATACAGTTGGTGAAACTATTTGGGAAGGATCAGGTTTTGTGTTCTTGTTGGAGGAGGTGTGTCACAGAGATTGGGTTTTGAAGCTTCAAAATCCCACATGTTACCTGTTGATTCCTTGTCTCATGCTTATTGACAAGATGTAAACTCTCAGTTACTACTCCAATGCTAAACTTCCCTACCTCCTGTCATGTTCCCAACCATGATGGTTACTGACCAGCCCTATGGAACTGTGAGCCTCAAATTACATGCTTTCTTTCATAAGTTGTCTTAATTATAATGAGGCACTAAAGACATATTATTTTAAAACATATTTTTCCTGGCCTATTTTTGAACAAAATCAACAGGGTGCTGACACATCTTTGAATACTTTCAGAGTGACTCATGAGTGTTGCGACTCATCTAGTCTTAATAAAAATGAGATATAGCTGGTCACTGCACACACAGGCAAGTGTCTATGCCTGATGCTTATGGATGAGTAAGCTTAGCTTCTAGCATCAGAGTGACAATACATTTTATTTTAAGAGTTGCTATTATCAGACAAGTTTTAAAGCAAGGGGGATCATGCTAGAATCAATAAAGGACTTTGCAAGATAGACATGTTTGTCTATCCAAATGTGTAGGGAACAAGAGATAATCAGCTGTTAAAACAATATTTTCCTCCCAAATCTTCCAAAGTGGAAGATTTCTCTACCACTCTTAAATCTCTACTCTGGTGGCAATAGGGGGAAAATCATCTAGTAAGTTACTAGGTAGGTTAAAAATATGTACATTAAATTATAATTTGTTCAATTTGGTATGATTCTACTTGGAAATGTCCCTAGCACTCTAAGTGGATCTAGAAATGTTCTGTAGAAAGCATTATTTCCCTTTTAGTCTATTTTACATGGTCACAATTAACCACAGTAAGCTTTCATTTTTTTTTAACTCCCAGTTTTGTTGATGTGGGATCAAACATTTGCAATATCAAAACCATGGAGTACTTTTAAACATAACCAAAGTGGGTTAATTCACATGGCCATTTAGAAACATTTAATTTTTTAATTCATTAAAGTTCTCTCAATCATATAAAGTGTGTTGCTCTCAAGTTGGTGGTGAGAAATAAGCAACACGCCTCTGAGAGGATGTTAGCAAAAGCATATGTAAATCATTACTAGTAATTACAGCATGATTTAGAGTAGACTAGGTATTCATTTACTGATGTCATGACTTTTTAAATGTTTGTCCCTTTGAAGTAGGCAGTATGATCTTGTGATTTGATTTTCAGTGTGATTTCCAAATTCTTGCCTGGATACTTCTCCTTATCACACAGTCTTCACTCTAGTTTCCACATTAGATGGTTCAGAGAGTAGTGTGCACTCTACAAAGTTAGCACATTTGGGTGGACATGCATCATATTGGGAATATATAGTTTAACTGATGTGAAAGTATTGTAAGGGGATGAAGACATTACATCCCTCTCGTTCAGGCCTTAAAGCAGCAAGAGCTTTAAGTTCTCCCAGTCTATAGACCCATAGTTTAACATTTACAAAAACACATACACACACATACACACTCACAGTTGTGTGGTGTACATATGCTACCTTCTGACTGCACTGTGAATACATGGTTCCAGATATACTTCTACCCTCCAAATTTATTGCCTCAATTAGGCTTAGAGTGTACACACTTTCTGAAGGTTTTATGCACTGGGCAAAATACAAATGCACAAAAATGTATCTGTGTATTGGTAGCTACTGCCCCAAGGCTCCAGAAAGAGCTTTCCACTCAAATTTGATGTATTTGATTAGGCCGTTCTAGTTGTTGGTAGTTTATGTTCTAATCAATAATTTTCATAGCACTTTAATTCATGGAATCATTGGATGCTACTACTTAGTCCATAAAGATGGTTCTTCCTTGGTTCTTCTCTGTCTCTCTTGTTCCCTTCTGACCTGTATATGAAGGCCACTTTTAGGCTTATAGGGTTAGGCAGAAAATGACACCTTCCCTTAAGATATGGGTACTTCCTCATTCCAATTCCCTGAGAATGCTACATTATCATGAAAAAGGGCATGAATGAAAATATTTTTAGTTTCCTAGCTAGTGTCAATATATAGCCCAGGCCAGTGTGGATCTTCTATCCATCTTCTTCCACCTGCCAAGTGGTCTAATATTTGTGCACCATCATGCATGGCAGTGATTATTCTTGAGTCACAGAGCTTGGATTACCTCAGTATGCTCTAAACATAATTGCATATGTCCTTAAAATGTAAGAGGCAAAGCTGAGTATGGTGGTGCATGCCTGCAGTTACAGAATATGAGTTACACAAACAGGAGGATTGGCATTAGAAAAAGGCCAGCCTGATCAACATAGTAAGTTCATTGGCAAGCCTAGGCTGCATAACAAGGTCCTGTCTCAGATACCCATACAAATAAAGAAATAAAATGAATAGAGGTTTCATAAAATGAAACAGAGTCCTCCAGTGTATCTGAAGAGTACACAGCTAGTTGCTGTGTATTCAATAATTCTATAAACTTTGGACATACAACATATGTTTATTAGTTCACAGGAATCTGGACATGGGGTTTCAGGGTCCTCTACCATACTGAAGTTCCCATGTTAGCCAGATCTAAATGCTCAACTTGAAGTGGAAGCTTAAGGGCTCTTTGGAATGTCAGTTGTTTTGGATGGTGTTTTGTTAAGGCAGTCACATGAAGGAGTATTTTCCTGAGTGGATACAGGTGAAAGAGGACACAAGTGAAAAAATATTCTGCTAAAATAATCACATGAAAGGACACATGATGAAGGATTTTTCACTAACAACAAAGATTCTTCACTAATGACACACACACATGTGGTCTGCCTCACATTCATGGGTGAGTTACATTTGTCAGGACTCCATAGAAAGAAATGTACCAAAATCTTCTGGTGGTGTGTTGCAGTTTCTTGCTGCTTCCGCGGACTCTGGCTGATTGGCAGAGTAATATCAGCTGAAATAGACTCATATACTAAGACAAGACATGTGCTGAATCGAAACACATGATGCTTGGAGAGAGTGTAAAAGGGACTCCAAAGACACTGATGGAGTCTGAGTTTGGTTTGCTAATAGAGTTAGCTGTGCAATACTTGTAGGTCTCAAGTCTTTGCTGATGTTCTCTTCCCTGAGAGAGGCACAACTGAGAACTTTTCCTGGCATTCATTCTTCCTGGTCCCTCCTGCTGACTTGTGCCAAGGTTAATGACTGGTTGTCTCTGCTAGGTAGTGCCACTGCTGTTGATTCCTGTTTGCTATCCTGACTCTACTGAACTGGACTGCTGGTATATCAATGAGGTGTTTGCAAGTGGATCGAGATACCACTGATTAGATACTGACCTACTGATAGAACTGACCTACTGATTTCCTGACAACAAAGATAGAATTTACTCTGAAGAACCATTTCTAAACAGGTCCACTTCTCCTGTAGCCTTTCTTTTCCATACCTTTGGTGGATGGTGGGCTAAAGGGAAGTTTAAAGTGTTTAAGAACCATCATTAAAACTAGGTTTATAAAAAAAATTAACGTTCCATCAAGTGATGACAGTTTTGCCACTGAGCTCTTGTGGTCATCCCCAAATTCATTTCTTTACCCGTAATAGTTTAGATAGGTATGGATCCCATAGACTCCTGTGTTTAAATATTTGGCTCATAGTGACATTTTTAGGAGGTATAGCTTTGTTGGAATAGGTGTGACCTTATTGGAGGAAGTGTGTTACTGTGGAGGTAGGCCTTGAAGTCATATGGTCAAGCAACATCCAGTGTGCCACAAGTTTTTCTTTTACTGCCTGTGGATCAAGATGTACAACTCTTCACTCCTTCTCCAGCATCATGTCTGACTACAGTGTCAAACTTCCCTCCATGATGATAATGAACTAAACCTCTGAAATTGTAAGCCAGCCCCAATTAAATGTTTTCCTTTGTAAGTGTTGCCATGTTCATGGTGTCTCTTCAGAGCAATAAAACTGGAATTAAGACATCACAGTTATAAGATTAAGGCTTTAGATTCTTGCTGACCATTGTAAGATGTGCTGCTTTTAGAGTCTTTCAGTTCTTGTATGACCTTTTCCTTAAGTATTCTCCAAGATTACTGTTTATCTCTCTGAACCTAGCAAATGCTATTAAGATGGAATTGTGAGGATGGAGTGGGCTGGGCAGAGACTAGGTGTCTTCCTTTCTTCCTTGAACATGTTCCAACTTATTTTTTTTTGAGACAGGCTTTTACTGAACCTGGAGCTCATTGATTTAACTAGGTTGGCTGGCCAATGAGTTCCAGGGATACCTGCTTTTGTTCCATGTTTTTGGAGTTACATATGTTCATTATCAAGCCCAGCTTTTACATAGGTGCTGGGGATTCAAACTTAGATCCTGTGCTTGCACAATGGGCAATAGAGAGATTGAATCATCTTTGTAACCCCAAGATGGAATCATATAATGATTATGACTATAGGATGGTATCACCTTGACTTTTTCATAGTTTCTAGGTTAGAAATAAGTCATAGTTCTTGTGCATAATCATGCAGAGGGTATTTCAAAAAGATATGAATTCCAGAAACCAGGGAATATGAAACCACCTTAAGCCTTGTCTGCTACCATGTGGTTACATAGGTTATATGGAGGAGATGTTGGCCAAAGTGTACAAAGCTTCAGTTTTTCACAAGATAAATAAGTTCTGGATATCTACTTTATAATGTTATGACTATAGTTTATGATATTGTACTGTATCCTTAAAGCTGCTAAAATGGTAGATTTTTAGTTCCTACAATCTACACATATCTACCTCACTAAAATAAATAAAATGGTAACTATATTTAGCTTGGCTAAAATGATTAACTCAGTATATGCATATGTCCAAGGGATTCCTTGACTTACGGTGGAGTTACATCCCAAACAATGCACCATGCATTGAAAATATCCTCAATACAATATATATTTAGTGCATCTAACATATCAGCATCACAGAAGAGATTTTTACTATATGTTCTTAATCCAGAAGATGATAACAACAACTCACAATTTGGAGAATGGTTACCATTGAATGCATATTACATTTCACATCATCATCAAGTTGAACCATTGTTAAGTTGAAGACTGTCTATATATTTTTTCCAACTACATCTTAATAAAGATAAAAAATTTCAAGAAAAAGCTCCTCCAATTCATGCAAAGTTGCATGGACTTGAGCAGCATTTCTTTCCCCATGCCAACATTTATTATGTCATCAGTTTATTAAAAGTAGTACTCAACTAATAAAGCAAGGGAGAGACATAATCTATTGAAAGAACATGACAAAATGTGAAGGAAAGTAGGCATAGTGTGGATGTACAGGTAATCTTTCTACTTTCATAACTTAGTTTCTAGAGGCTCCCATGATTTCTTGCCAGATGGCCCTTTCCATGACTCTGATCACAACATAGCAGTTTACTCCTCCATTGCTAGCATTATTAGAACGTGTCTGGCTTGGGGAAAGAGAAATCTCAATAAATAAACCACCACAACTGAAAATATCTCCTGTTGGCTGAAATAATTCTTTTTATCAGACAAGATACTTCCCACACAGGTTTTATAAATATGCATATGTTGTAAGTTATGCAATCATTTGATGAATTTAGAAAGCATTAGGTTGCTCATTAGTCCCAAGTCAGTGTCTCTGAGTTCTTTTATTACTATGCAGTATGAGCTATAATGCTGGATACGAAATTCTTGAAAATAATTTTTGCCTTCAAAACCTTGTTCATTCTCATTGGATCAAGCAGGCATTGAGTGTGTGTCTCTACTCCCCTCAACTTCTCATATACTACTTTGTTCTTATTCCAAGCCTATGTTTTTCTAAACTGTTTCTCCTCACCTTTAAAGGCCTTTCAGAGTGCTTGTTTAATTCCTATAGAAAATTCTAGGTTGTTTGCCTCCCCTTCAAGGTCTTGCATGGCTCGCCTACTAACTGATTCTTAAAGATTTCCTGAATAATGAGAGTGGCCAAACTGAAGGAGAAAAGATGTTCTTTCAGGCTGTGGTCACATTATGTTCCCTGTCCCTGAAATGCATTCTTTGTTTCTTTCAATTCATATGTTTCAACTCATTTCTTTAGTGCTTTGTTTTGTTTGGGCAATTTATGAATTTATATTACAAAACATTTCAAACATAAAAGAAATATAGAGAGCAGCATAATAAACAAGCATGTCCCTGCCATCTGTTTAAAATATGTTGATATCTTTCCATCTTTACCTCGAATGTACATTTTGCTTTCATTTTTTATACTGAACACTTTAAACAAACAAAAATTAGCTTAAAACAATGAACAGCAGTCTATCCAGTATCTGTTTCCAACAATCATTTTTCTTTTCATTCTCTCATTTCTTCCATTCATTATCAGCTTTCTCCTCTTCCTGTATGCACATCCACAGTCCAAGTTGAAATATTCAGCATAAAATTTCACACCTAAATATTCGCACATATACCTTTTAAGGATAAGGGTTTCTGCTAGATAGCTTCCATATCATAGCTGCATCCAAGAAAATTGCCATCAGGACAGTTATTTAGTGGTCTGTTTCATAATTTGGATTTCTTACAATTTCTCTCATAGTTTTATTCAGCATCTTCTCTTATTGCATCTATCTTATAAAAATTGTGAAGTCTTTCTCTTCCCTATTAACTTGTTATCTAAGGATTTTAAAATAGATAGATGTCTAGACCAACAATGTCCAGCAGCTATAAACGGTCATTTTCTAATTGCATCGTGAACGGCCATATAGCAGTTGTTTTGTTGCAAAGAAGAGCATCTGATGAACTCTGGTTTCTTCCTTAGAGTGATTATTTCATGCTTTGCTTTAGCTGATTCTCAGAGTACTCTGAGAATTCTTTATCCACCAACTTGTCAGCCATTCTTCAAGGACAGCTCTTAGGTAGTGTTAATTCCTGGCATTATCAAGGCATTATCAACTGGACTTTGTGGTCAAGCAAAAAAGCCACATTTTCTAGAGAAAATCCTCAGGGAAAGAAACACAGGTACTGGCAGTTGCCAGTTCATTGATAGTAGCCCATAAATTGGACAATGCCAGCTAAAGCTGAGGGCATACACCATTCATGAGTGTTTGGTTACTGTGTTGACATCACTTCCCATCATCACCTCTGATGCTTAAAGCCTGTCACATTTGGTTAGTGGGAACCATTGTGAATGTGCTTGTATTTGATTTACTTTGGCAGTGAGCTTCAATTCTGGCATACAATGAACCGGAATAACCTTGTAGTTCCCTGTTAGAGATCTGGAAGTAAATAAGTATCCTTCTGCTGATGATTGTCTGATCACTTCTTGTCCTTTTGATTAGCTGAGTTTTACATATCCATGTCGAAAATTTCAGTTCAAACTTGGCAAAACAAAATTTTTACTTAACTTCTAATTTTTAATTTATTTATTTTTTATTTTTTGCCTTTGCTTTCCTGTACACTGGGAACATGGTTTCTTTTCTAATAATATCTTATTTCAATGTTACTGTATCACTGTTGCTACTAAGTACAGAATATCATCTCTGTGCAATTCTTTTTGTCCTTTTTACCTCACAATAAAGGTTTATAACAAGAATACACTGTTCATGATAACTTGAAATAATTATCTTTTTCTACCACCTTGACATAGAGCTACAACCACTTCTTTCCATTAGATTTCTTCAGCTTTTGAATCAGTAAATCACACAGTTCATTTATCAAACCCTATATTAGAAAATATGCAGAGAAATCTGCCCTTTTGAACATCTTAATTTACCTTCCCAATGATTGCTTTTGTATTGGTATTTTCATTCTTCCTGTTTTCTTACCTATGTGTTAGCCTACTATGCATACTATATGTATTGTATGTACTGCTGTATATCATTTCCTTTTTACTAATATAACTGGAGGTTACTGTACTTAATTTATAGAGAGCTTCCCAACTATTTTTTAAAATTGTGAATTGCCCAGTTTTACTTATTTATCTTACTTATTTCATATTACATTAAAAACACACTGCCATGCTTTTCCTTCCAAAATCTTTTCCGGTCCTTTAGTTTGCTTTTTGTGTAATTGTATTGGCTAATCCTTCCAACACAATGTTTATAGTACTGTTTTCAGCAGTAGTAGGGGTGCTTGTGGCAGAATTCTTAGTAAGATGCTTGATTCATTTCATTTTATTTCAACATGACAAGAAAGACTGCTACCTACCAAGTGCTATTATAAGAAAGGATTTTGATCAGAGATGGTTATTTAACATCTATGATAATAATATACATTTGAACCTATATTGAGTCAGATCAATTGCATTACTGGATATTTCCCTTAACAATAATGAGGTCAAGCAGTGGTGGCACATGCCTTTAATCCCAACACTTGGGAGGCAGTGGCAAGTGGTTTTCTGAGTTTGAAGCCAGCCTGGTCTACAGAGTGAGTTCCAGGACTGCCAGAGCTGCACAGAGAAACCATGTCTCTAAAACAATATAAAAAAATAATAAAACTTTTCTTGCACTCTTGGAATAAACCCTGTTTGTGATATGCAATGAGCATTGCCCACTTGCTCCACAGTGAAAACAGTTGAAAATTATGAAAAATCAAACAAATGAGCATTGAAAGTCTGTAATATAGATGGTTTAGTAATTTGGAAAAATAAAAGTCTAGCAATTGCTTAAATGATTAAATGCTGACTTACCATATGATCTAGCAATTCTGCTTCTAGGTATATAGCTAAGGAAAATAAAACATGTTCAGAGAAAAACATTTATATGGACACAGAAATAATGTTTTAAGATTTATTTTATTTATATGAGTACATTGTAACTATCTTCAAACACACCAGAAGAGGGCATCAGATTCCATGACAGATGGTTGTGAGTCACCATGTAGTTGCTGGGATTTGAACTCAGGACCTGTGGAAGAGCAGTCAGTGCTCTTAACTACTGAGCCATCTCTCTAGCCTAAGAATTATTCTTAATGTCTGCAATTAAAACCTTCTCATGAGTTCACCTATTATGATGAACTGATTTTGAATGGATAAAGACATGTGTTTTGCTCAGACAAAGTAAAATTACTCAACCATAAAAAGGAAAAAAGGAACAAAGTATTGATATACATTAAACATGACTGAATCTTAAAAGCATTCTGAGCGAATCCATAAAGAAAGTATCACATATTATATTACTTCACTTTTTTCATTTTTAGAAACTATCCACAATGGGCAACTCTATAAAAAGCAAGATTCCTGATTGCTTAGAAACAGGGATTTGCGGATGCTAAGGAGGCGATAGCAAAAGGGTATAGATTTCTTTTTTGACTGGATGAAAGATTCTAAAATTGAATGTGGTGATGGTTGCTCACATCTGTGAGAATACTAAAAATTGCTAAAACATGTACTTTAAATTGCTGAATGACATGGTATATGAATTATATTAGAGTGAAGTTACTTTTTAAGTTTCTTAAGCTTTTGTAGTTTAAAATCTAGTCACTTATTATAAAAGGGTATTCCTTATCAATGGGGTACAATGATGGAAATATACATATCAAACATACAAATCTTAATTGAGGTAATATTGAACGCTATAGTAGTTTGTTAATCTCAATGGCTTACACAATAGAAATATATTTTTCCACAATTCTAGAGGCTAGAAGTCCTAAGTCAAGGTATAGACAGGTTGGATTCCTTTTGAAACCTCTTTCCATGGTTTGTAGATGGCCATCTTCTCTTCATGTCTTCATAGGATCTATTTTCTTCATGTGCACCCCTAGTGTCTCCCTGTTGTTCATATTTTGTTTTCTTATCATCACTTTTGTCCATATAATTTATATGTTGTTCCATATACTCTTCAGAATCTTCTCTGTGTCTGGGTTGACTACGTTTTTTTTTTTTTTTTTTTTTTTTTTTTTTTTTTTTTTTTTTTTTTTTTTTTGTATTCCCTGGAATACTTCGAATATTATATAAGGCATCAGAGATCAACACATTTTAAAGAAGTCCCTGATACCCATGTAGACACATAAGGAGAATGAACATAAAAAGGATCACCAGGATGCCAGAATAAGTGAGTTAAGATTTCTTGAACATTTCAGTCCATTCAGCCACCAGTCAAATGCAGCTGAGTGTAATATATCTGCTACCACAGGAAACACAAAACTTCCTGGCTGAGCCCTGTTTGATTTCCTGACTCTCAGAATAATGAGAAACCGCAAATTGTTGTTTCTAAAATGTTTCACAGTATACATACATAGGACCGCTTATTTGTATGCTGTATGCATCTTCAAAGTTTTAGACATTGCTACAATTGCTCTGAAAAGCTAGTCTACCAATTTATGCACATACTGTTAATTTATAAGAATCACACTTCCTCAAGTTAACTGACATTTACTGACATATGATATTCTTTAACATATGTGCACAGAATGATATTGGTTTGTAATTTTCCCTTTCCTAGAAACTAATGAAAATGCATGCATTTTTCTGTGTTTATCAGTTACCCTAAATTCCTACCCCTTCTGTTATTTGAGGGTCTAAAGCTTGTGTTCCTCTCCCTCTTCCTCTCTCTCTTTGCCTTTATCTCTCTCTGTCTCTGTCTGTCTGTCTCTTTCTCTGTGTTTGTGTGTGTGTGTGCATACATGCATATCTACAAGCATACCCTTAGTCTATGGCTGGATTGTCCTAACCTTAATTCAACCATATAGAAAGCCTTTAGTCCTATTAACAAATATTCATGTATTGGAAGATTCTTTGCATACTACCAAAAAAGAAAGGTAAGAATCTCCAACACAGTTACAAACCTTTCAGTCTACAAGATTTACCTACCTGCAATTGCTAGGACAGTGATGGCACAATATTTGTGGGAGTAACAAATTAAATCTGATTTTAATTAAGGCACACTACATGAGATAGAACCTATGTGAAACACTGCATAGATGGCCAAGAGCCTGAGAGTAAACAGCCCAGAGACCTAGAGAATAATAAAATACTACTGCTTTGTTAAAGGGATACAGCAATAAAAAGATTCCTAATGATATTTTGCTATACACATAGAACATTTATTGCTTAGCCATCAACATATTGTGGGACAAGAAGGTTCTACTTATGATAGATGGGTACAAATACAGAGACCTCCAGTCAGAAAATGTGCAAAGAGTGAGAGACCTTGGAGCATGCAGCCCTAAAAGGGATGTCTCCATCAAATCCCTCCTAGCAGTATTCAGGTAGTTCTTTAAAAGAATAGGCAGAAAGAGCCTAAGAGCCATAGGATACACTGGACACCACAAAACCAGGCTTTCTAGAAACAACAGGGCTGGTAGAGATGTGAACTCACAGAGACTGTGGCAGTATGCACAGGATGTGCACTGGTGTGCACCAAATTGGGTTGTAGAGCTGAAAAGAGGAGTTGACACACATCCTTATCCTTCACCCAGAAGCTAGCGCCAATTGATTGATATCCACTTGCAAACAAAAATTTAATTCTCTCCTAGGAAATTTTACAGGGAAAACAAACCACTCTTAAGAGTAGGCCCCATGCCCAGATAGATGGCCAATACAAAATTAATTAACTGGCATCGTTGGGGGTTCTTTGTTTCATGTTAAGTTAGAGTATTTTCTTATTTTGCTTTGTTTTGGGTTTTTTGCTTGTTTTTTTTCTACCTTATAGGTTCTTTACATATATGATATGGGTTTCAATTTATTGTTGTTTTTATTTTAAAAGGGATTTTCATGCATCTTTGTGCTTACTGTGTTTCTAATTTGGCTGATGTGTGTGTGTGTGTGTGTGTGTGTAGGAGGTGGTATTTTGTCATATTCTAATTGATTTTGATTCATTTTATTATTTCTTAGATACCTTTTCATTTTGTAAGGAGAGACAGAAAGGATCTTTGGATAGAAGGGGAAGTGGGGAGGAACTGGAATGAGTCAGGGGAAGAGAAACCATAATCACAATATATTATATAAAAAAAAAATCTATTTTCAATAAAAGAAAAAAATGATTCAATTTCTATGTAAATAGAACCTGATAGAAATGAAATGAAGGCAAATATGCCAAAACATGAAAATGAATATTTGTACTTAACTTACATCTCTTTGTGTCTTAGTTACTCTCTTGATCCTGTGATAAAATTCCTGACAAAAGTCCAGTTCGTCATTGTGGGGAAGTCATGGATGTAGGAGCTTTATGCAGCTATACATACTATTCTCACAAACAACAAGAAGAATACAATGAATGCTGGCACTCAGATTTTTTTTTATGTTTTAGATAGTCAAGGATACTGCCCTGGGGATAGTACCACTCACAGTAAGCAGGTCTTCCCACCTCAGTTATAAGGTAACTTATAACAAGATAATCCCTCACAGGCATGACCAGTGGCCTGTCTTCTAGATGGCTCTTGGTCTCATAAATTTAACAGCTGAGGTTAATCATTACATATTGCTTCTTGAGAAGAAACCATATCTCTTCATTTATTTTTTGAATATTCAGGTTTCTTACTCACTTTTCCTATAGGTGTTCCCATCCTTATTTCTAATTATGATGTGGATAAAATGTATCACTGAGTTCTCTTATTTTAAAAATTTGTGCTGGCAGTTATATATCATTTACTTACTTAAAATTGTTTTGTATATATTTTCTCTTTGATCAGTTTTAGGGATATTTTTGTCTTACTTATTGTAAGCATCATTCCAAGTTATGTTGTTATGATCCCCCTCTTCCCCACCCCCCATTGCACTTTGGTTTCTATAATATATTTTCTACTCATAATTTAAACTTAACTTTCTGCTTTTCTAACTTTTCCATCTGTGATGGTTTGAGTAAGAATGGTCCCTACGGCTCATAGATTTGAATGCTTAGTTACCAGTTGCTTTGGTCTCAGGGTTTCATTGCTGGAAAGAGACACCATGACCAAGGCAGCTCTTCTTTTTTTTCCTTATTAATCACTCCATTAGTTTACATCTCAAATGATATCTCACTTCCTCATTACCCCTCCACCACCAACTGAATCCCACATCTTTCCTTCCCTCTCCCTTTTGCCTCTGTGAGGGTGCTCCCCCATCTACCCACTCTCTCATGCCCCACTGCTCCAGCATCTCCGTAATCTGGGGCATCAAACCTCCCTGGAACCAAGGGCCTCCCCTCCCTTTGATGTCAGGAAAGGCCATCCTCTGCTACATATGCATCTAGATCCATGGATCCCTCCAGGTACACTCCTGGGTTGGTGGTCTAGACTCTGGAATAACTGGGTGGTCAGGCCAGCCTTTATTGTTCTTCCAATGGGGTTGCAATCGCCCTCAGCTTCTCCAGTTCTTCTGCCAGCTCCCTAATCAGGTTCCCTGAGCTCAGTCTGATGGTTGGTTTCAAGCATCTACATCTGCATTGGTCAATTGCTGCCAGACCTCCCAAGGAAACAACATACTTAGTTCCCGTCAGCAAACTCCTCTTAACCACAGTAACAGTGTTGGGTTTGGTTTCTGCAGACATGATAAGTCCCAAGGCATGGCAGTCACCTGTTGGCCTTTCTTTCAGTCTCTGCTCCATATTTGTTGTCCCTGTTCTTCCTTTGGACAGGAACATTTCTGGGTTAAAAACTTTGAGATGGGTGGGTGGCCCCATTTCCCCATCTATTGGAGGTGGTACCAACAGGTTCAATCTTCCCCTTCCCTGTGCATTTCGGCTTAAAATCATTGTCATTGGGTCCTGGGAGCCTCACATTTCCCTGGTTTCTGGGAGCTTCCCGTGGTTATCCCCAGTTCCTTGTAACCCCTGCTATATAATTTTCTTCAACTTCCTGACCCCTCTGTACCTCTTTTAAATCTCCTCCAGTTCCTGATACTGCCCCCCTTATTTCCTCCCCCTCCTCTCTCTCTCTCCTAGGTCTTCCTCTCCCTCTCCCTCCCAGGAGAGTCCTATCCCCTCCCCCCCAATGCAGGACTGAAGCATCCATCATCAGCTTTTTTGTTGTTTGTTTTTTTTTTGGATTTTTTCTTTTTGTTTGCTTGTTTGTTTGTTTTTGCTTGCTTTTGTTTTTCGAGACAGGGTTTCTCTGTAGAGCCCTGACTGTATTGGAACTCACTCTGTAGACCAGACTGGTCTCAAACTTCGAAATCTGCCTAACTCTGCCTCCCGAGTGCTGCGAATAAAGGCATGAGATACCACTGCATGGCCATCCCAAATTCTTCTTCTTTTTTTTTTTTTAGAGTGGGTGTGGCCAGGATAGAAAAACTTAGAGGCTTAACTCTTTTTTTTTTCTTTTTTTTAAATTTATTGATATATTTATTTACATTTCAAATGATTTCCCCTTTTCTGGACCCCCACTCCCCGAAAGTCCCATCAGTCCCCTTCCCTCTCCCTGTTTTCCCACTCAACCCTTCCCACTTCCCTGTTCTGATTTTGCTCTATACTGCTTCACTGAGTCTTTCCAGAACAAGGGGCTACTCCTCCGTTCTTCGTGTACTTCATTTGATGTGTGAATAATGTTTTGGGTATTCCAGTTTTCTAGGTTAATATCCACTTATTAGTGAGTGCATACCATGATTCATCTTTTGAGTCTGCATTACCTCACTTAGTATGATGTTCTCCAGCTCCATCCACTTGCCTAAGAATTTCATGAATTCATTGTTTCTAATGGCTGAATAGTACTCCATTGTGTATATATATACAACATTTTTTGCATCCACTCTTCTGTTGAGGGATACCTGGGTTCTTTCCAACTTCTGGCAATTATAAATAGGTCTGCTATGAACATAGTGGAACATGTATCCTTATTACATGCTGGGGAATCTTTTGGGTATATGCCCAGGAGTGGTATAGCAGGATCTTCTGGAAGTGAGGTGCCCAGTTTTTCTGAGGAACCACCAGACTGATTTCCAGAGTGGTTGTACCAATTTGCAACCCCACCAGCAGTGGAGGAGTGTTCCTCTTTCTCAACACCCTCTCCAACACCTGCTGTCTCCTGAATTTTTAATCTTAGCCATTCTGACTGGTGTAAGGTGAAATCTCAGGGTTGTTTTGATTTGCATTTCCCTAATGACTAATGAAGTTGAGCATTTTTTAAGATGTTTCTCTGCCATCCGAAGTTCTTCAGGTGAGAATTCTTTGTTTAACTCTGTACCCCATTTTTTAATAGGGTTATTTGGTTTTCTGGAGTCTAACTTCTTGAGTTCTTTATATATATTGGATATTAGCCCTCTATCTGATGTAGGATTGGTGAAGATTTTTTCCCAATTTGTTGGTTGCTGATTTGTCCTTTGGATGGTGTCCTTTGCCTTACAGAAACTTTGTAATTTTATGAGGTCCCATTTGTCAATTCTTGATCTTAGAGAACGCCATTGGTGTTCTGTTCATAAACTTTCTCCCTGTACCGATGTCCTCAAGGGTCTTCCCCAGTTTCTTTTCTATTAGCTTCAGAGTGTCTGGCTTAATGTGGAGGTCCTTGATCCATTTGGATTTGAGTTTAGTACAAGGAGACAAGGATGGATCAATTAGCATTCTTCTGCATGCTGACCTCCAGTTGAACCAGGACCATTTGTTGAAAAGGCTATCTTTTTTCCATTGGATGTTTTCAGCCCCTTTGTCGAGGATCAAGTGGCCATAGGTGTGTGGGTTCATTTCTGGATCTTCAATCCTGTTCCATTGATCTGCCTGCCTGTCACTGTACCAATACCATGCAGTTTTTTAACACTATTGCTCTGTAGTATTGCTTGAGGTCAGGGATACTGACTCCTCCAGAATTTCTTTTGTTGCTGAGAATAGTTTTAGCTATCCTGGGTTTTTTGTTATTCCAGATGAATTTGAGAATTGCTCTTTCTAACTCTGTGAAGAATTTGAGTTGGGATTTGATGGGTATTACATTGAATCTGTATATTGCTTTTGGCAAAATGGCCATTTTAACTATATTGATCCTGCGGATCCATGAGCATGGGAGGTTTTCCCATTTTTTTAATTTATTTTTTATTTTTTTATTTTTTTATTTGATATAATTTTTTATTTACATTTCAAATGATTTCCCCTTTTCTAGCCCCCCACTCCCCGAAAGTCTTCTAAGTCCCCTTCTATCCCCCTGTCCTCCCACCCACCCCTTCCCACTTCCCCGTTCTGGTTTTGCCAAATACTTCTTCACTGAGTCTTTCCAGAACAAGGGGCCACTCCACCTTTCTTTTTGTATCTCATTGATGTGTGGATTATGTTTTGGGTATTCCAGTTTTCTAGGTTAATATCCACTTATTAGTGAGTGCATACCATGATTCACCTTTTGAGTCTGGGTTACCTCACTTAGTATGATGTTCTCTAGTTCCATCCATTTGCCTAAGAATTTCATGAATTCATTGTTTCTAATGGCTGAATAGTACTCCATTGTGTAGATATACCACATTTTTTGCATCCACTCTTCTGTTGACGGATACCTGGGTTCTTTCCAGCATCTGGCAATTATAAATAGGGCTGCTATGAACATAGTAGAGCATGTATCCTTACTACATGGTGGGGAATCCTCTGGGTATATGCCCAGGAGTGGTTTTCCCATTTTTTGAGGTCTTCCTCCATTTCCTTCTTCAGAGTCTTGAAGTTCTTGTCATACAGATCTTTCACATGTTTGGTAAGAGTCACCCCAAGGTACTTTATGCTGTTTGTGGCTATTGAGAAGGGGGTCATTTCCCTAATTTCTTTCTCAGCCTGCTTTTCCTTTGAGTATAGGAAGGCCACTGATTTGCTTGAGTTGATTTTATAACCTGCCACTTTGCTGAAGTTGTTTATCAGCTGTAGGGGTTCTCTAGTGGAGTTTTTTGGGTCACTTAGGTAGACTATCATGTCATCAGCAAATAATGATAGTTTGACTTCTTCCTTTCCAATTTGTATCCCTTTGACCTCCTTATGTTGTCTAATCGCCCGAGCTAGTACCCCAAGTACAATATTGAAAAGATAAGGAGAAAGTGGGCAACTCTGTCTAGTCCCTGATTTTAGTGGGATTGCTTCAAGTTTCTCTCCATTTAGTTTGATGCT
Source organism: Apodemus sylvaticus (assembly GCF_947179515.1). Classification (NCBI taxonomy): domain Eukaryota; kingdom Metazoa; phylum Chordata; class Mammalia; order Rodentia; family Muridae; genus Apodemus; species Apodemus sylvaticus. The sequence continues at coordinate 6,243,570 of NC_067495.1, read as the reverse complement.
GGCTACCGGTTTGCTGTATATTGCTTTTACGATGTTTAGGTATGGGCCCTGAATTCCTGTTCTTTCCAAGACTTTAAGCATGAAAGAATGCTGAATTTTGTCAAATGCTTTTTCAGGATCCAATGAAACGTCCATGTGGTTTTGTTCTTTGAGTTTGTTTATGTAGTGGATTGTATTGATGGATTTCCGTATATTGAACCAACCCTGCATTCCCGGGATAAAGCCTACTTGATCATGGTGGATGATCGTTTTGATGTGTTCTTGGATTCGGTTGGCAAGAATTTTATTGAGTATTTTTGTATCGATGTTCATAACGGAAATTGGTCTGAAGTTCTCTTTCTTTGTTGGATCTTTGTGTGGTTTTGGTATCAGCGTAATTGTGGCTTTGTAGAAAGAATTGGGTAGTGTTCCTTCTGTTTCTTTCTTGTGTAATAGTTTGAAGAGTATTGGTGTTAGGTCTTCTTTGAAGGTCTGATAGAATTCTGCAGTGAAACCAACTGGTCCTATGCTTTTTATAGTTGGAAAACTTTCTATGACCCCTTCTATTTCTTTAGGGGTTATGGGACTGTTTAGATGATCTATTTGGTCCTGATTTAATTTTGGTATTTGGTATCTGTCTAGGAAATTGTCCATTTCCTCCAGATTCTCCAGTTGTGTTGAGTATAGGCTTTTGTAGTAGGATCTGATGATTTTTTGGATTTCCTCAGTTTCTGTTGTAATATCTCCCTTTTCATTTCTAATTTTGTTAATTTGGATACTTTCTCTATGCCCTTTGGTCAGTCTGGCTAAGGGTTTATCTATCTTGTTGATTTTCTCAAAGAACCAGTTCCTGTACTCGTAGATTCTTTGTATGGTTCTCTTTGTTTCTACTGGATTGATTTCAGCCCTGAGTTTGATGATTTCCTGCCTTCTACTCCTCCTGGGTGAAATAGCTTCTTTTTGTTCCAGAGCTTTCAGGTATGTCATTAAGCTGCTAGTATATGCTCTCTCCATTTTCTTTTTGGAGGCACTCAGGGTTATGAGTTTTCCTCTTAGCACTGCTTTCATTGTGTCCCAAAGATTTGGGTATGTTGTGTCTTCATTTTCAATAAATTCTAAAAAGTCTCTGATTTCTTTCTTTATTTCTTCTTTGGCCAAGCTGTCATTGAGTAGAGTATTTTTCAGCCTCCATGTGTATGTGGGCTTTCTGTTGTTTTTGTTGCTATTGAAAACCACTCTTACTCCATAGTGATCTGATAGGAGGCATGGAATTAGTTCGATCTTCTTGTATTTGTTGAGGTCTGTCTTATGACCAATTATATGGTCAATTTTGGAGAAGGTACCATGAAGTGCTGAGAAAAAGGTATATTCTTTTGCTTTAGGGTGAAATGTTCTATAAATATCAGTCAAATCCAATTGGTCCAAAGCTTCAATTAGTTTTACTGTGTCCCTGTTTAGTTTCTGTTTTCCTGATCGGTCCATTGAGGAGAGTGGAGTGTTGAAGTCCCCCACAATTATTGTGTTAGGTGAAATGTGTGCTTTGAGCTTTAGTAAAGTTTCTTTTATGAATGAATTTGGTGCATAGATGTTCAGAATTGAAAGTTCTTCTTGGTGGATTTTTCCTTTGACCAGCAAGAAGTGTCCCTCAGTGTCTCTTTTGATGACTTTAGGTTGAAAGTCAATTTTATCTGATATTAGAATGGCTACTCCGGCTTGTTTCCAGAGACCACTGGCTTGTAAAATTATCTTCCAGCCTTTTACTTTAAGGTAGTTTTTGTCTTTGACATTTAGGTGTGTTTCCTGTATGCAGCAAAATGTAGGGTCCTGTTTCCTTATCCAGTATGTTATTCTATGTCTTTTTATTGGGGAATTGAGTCCATTGATGTTAAGAGATATTAAGGAATAGAGATTATTACTTCCTTGTCATTTTTGATGTTATTTTTATATTTGAGTGATTATCTTCTTTTGGGTTTGATGAAGGAAGGTTACTATCTTACTTTTTTCCAGGGTGTAGTTTCCCTCCTTATATTGGAGTTTTCCTCCTATTATTCTTTGTAGAGCTGGGTTTGTGGAAAGATATTGTGTAAATTTGGTTTTTGTCATGGAATGTCTTGGTTTCTCCATCTATTGTGATTGAGAGTTTTGCTGGGTATAGTAGTCTTGGCTGACATTTGTGTTCTCTTAGAGTCTGCATGAGATCTGTCCAGGATCTTCTACCTTTCATGGTCTCTGGTGAGAAGTCTGGTGTGATTCTGATAGGTCTTCCTTTATATGTTACTTGGCCCTTTTCTCTTACTGCCTTTAATATTCTTTCTTTGTTTAGTGCATTTGGGTTTTAATTATTATGTGGCGAGAGGTATTTCTGCTCAGGTCCAGTCTGTTTGGAGTTCTGCAGGCTTCTTGTATATTCATAGGCATCTCTCTCTTTAAGTTGAGAAAGTTTTCTTCCATTATTTTGTTGAAGATATTTGCTGGCCCTTTCAGTTGTAAATCTTCACTCTCATCTATACCTATAATCCTTAGGTTTGGTCTTCTCATTGTATCCTGGATTTCCTGGATGTTCTGGGATACAAGCTTTTTGCATTGTGCATTTTCTTTGACTGTTCAGTCAATGGTTTCTATGGTATCTTCGGCATCTGAAATTCTTTCTTCCATCTCTTGTATTCTGTTGTTTATATTTGCATCTATGGCCCCTGATTTCTTCTCAAGGTTTTCTATCTCCAAAGTTGTCTCGCTTTGTGATTTCTTAGTTGTTTCTACTTCTGTTTTTAGATCCAGGATGATTTTGCTCAGTTCCATCATTTGTTTGTTTGTGTTTTCCTGTAATTCTTTAAGAGATTTTTGTGTTTCCTCTATCATGATTTCTGCCTCTTGACTCAAGTTCTCCTGCATTTCTTTAAGTTTTTTTTTTTTTTTTTTTTTTTTTTTTTTTTTTTTTTTTTTTGCGTTTCTTCTTTATTGGCTTCTATCTCTTGAGCCTTATTCTCCTGCATTTCTTGAAGTGATTTTTGTGTTTCCATTATAAGGGTTTCTAGCTTATTCATGTTCCCCTGTATTTCTTTAAGAGATTCATTTATGTCCTTTTTGTGTTCTTCTAGCAGCATCATGATCAGTGATTTTAAATCCAAATCTTGTTTCCCTGGTGTGTTGGCATAACCAGGACTTGCTGATGTTGGAGAGTTTGGTTCAGATGCTGCCATATTGCCTAGATTTCTGTTAGTAGCATTCCTGCATTTGCCCTTTGCCATCTTGTTCTCTGGAGTTAGTTGGTCTTGTCCCTGGCTGGTGTTTGGGCCTCCTGAGGGGCTCTGGGGCTATTTTTGCAACACTATATGGCTGGGTTTCCCCTGTAGCAGATTGCTGATGTGCTGTCTTCCTCTTGGGTGCCCTTGCAGCTCTACTGTGCTTTGTCCCAGATTGTGTCTGTGAACCAGATAAAGCCCATTTGCACCTTCAGGGAGTGCTGATGGTGTACGCTGCTGGGACCTTTTCCTCATGCTGATAACTCTGCTCGGCAGCCGATCTCCCAACTGGGTTGGTGCACACAAGGCTAGCCTGGCTGCTCAGGCCCTGGGTCCAGGTAAAAGCCTAGGAGGCCAAGGTCCGAGCAAAGTTCCCCTCAGGCTATGACTGTTAATTGAGTCTGTCAGGTGGCCAGGATGGTGGGTGTGTGCGCTCCTGCTCCCTGAAAGTGCAGGGAGAGTCTGCTGGGGTAACAACCTCCTGGGCGGGTTGACACACAGATGGCCCACCAAGCCGCCCAGTTCTTGGGGTCAGTCCAGGTCCTGTTGGGGCCTAGACCCCCGCTTTGTTAGCCTCAGGCTATGCCTGTTAGCAGGCTTTGCCTGCTAGAGCTCTCTGGCGTCCTGTAGGCGAAATGGCGGTGCCCTCGCCGGCCTGGGCAAAAAAACCCCTCCTGGCTCAGTTTGCACCCCGATGGCCCCCGAACAGCCCAGGGCCTGGGTGCAGGCCAACACCCGTCGGGCTTAGACCCCGCGATGTTGGCCTCGGGTTATGTTTGTGTACCTCAGTCTCTCTGGAGTCCGAGATCCAAGATGGAGGTGAGTCTCTCCTGACTGGCAGGAGGCAGAGTTCTGAAGTGGCTTCTGTGCGGTGAGAGACACTGTAAATCTGCAGCTGCTTGCAGCCTGGCTGGCCAGCGAAGGTCAGTGGTCGTGGGCACAGGGCCTTCTTTTGTAACAGTTGTGTGGTCATGCTGTCTCTCCAGAGCAATGGAACAATGACTAAGGTACCCACAGTGAGTTTTAACTATAAATATTAACATTAAAGTTAATATTTGACTGTAAATCTAAATATTTGAATGTATGATTTAAAGTGCCATTTAAAAATACTTCTATGAAGCTCACTCCTAAGCATTATACATTTCATTTATGATTTGTCTTTAAATAAAAATCCTAGTTCTTGATTAAAAATAGTCTACATACTCTAAAAGAATCTACAGTTACATTTTAGTTTTAGAATTGAGAAAATATTTTTATCCACAGGTGAATCAAATAAATACTGTTTAAAATAATATAAATTAGAATTTATATCTTAGTAATTCTCAGTGGTAACAGAATACTTCAGTTTGTTTTAGTTTTTTTCTGTACAAGCTCTTAAAGAAATGATCCTGAATAAACAACATTTTCTGTTGTCCAGAGTGACTGCCCCTTCATAGCAATAACAGAGTGGCTCATTACATCAAAAAGGAAATTTCTCTGATTGTATTATAAAAGAAAAGCTGTTTTAATTTCATTTGGAACTGGGTCTTAAAGGACTTTAAATATAGAGAACATTCCTTTTAGTACTAGATGGTTTTTCTTTGTTATTTTTGAATTTCATTGTATTCCTGCTAAAACTGTGATATGTTGAATACTTACACTTTTTACCTTTGGTAATATCATTTGGGACACAGTGGTCAATTGGTAACTAATCTGATTTGCTTTAAACCCCAATTTCTGCTGCATTCACTCTCTCTCTATCTCTGTCACTCTTTAAATACACACACACACACACACACACACACACACACACACAGGCATATACTCATGAATTCACATACCCTACATAGTGTTAAGCTTTCTATATTGCACCTTTAATTTGTTTGATATACGAACTTAGAAGTATATTTAATGTTCTCATAATAGAAAACATAACTTTTTTCTTGTAAAAGGTTTTATGTTACATGCTTTGAGATTGTATTATTTGAGATATTTAAGTCTATGATTCATGATATTGGTGGCTATGCTTTGATACCAATTTTTATCTACTCCAACTTTCCTTCACTTTACTTTTAACTTATTTTTCACAATTATTTTAAATAAAAAAAACCCTGTTTTGCACTATGTCAATGTGAATAGAACAGCTTTGCTTGGTGATTTTTTAAACTATCTTTTCTCATGTCATTAATGCATTTTTATGTTCAACTTTTTTATTTTGTCTATGCTATCTTTTTATTTATGTGCATTTATTGAATGCAGTGGTGAAATTTATTCAGACATTTCCCTTAAGTTTGTCATTTATTTTGCTGATACTCAACCTCTATGTGTTCCCCACTCATATATTTCCCTCTCCCACTAGTTCCCTTCTTTTTCCTAAATAGTTTCAATTTAATTTTAACATGTATGCCCCCCCCACACTGAAGGAGGAATGTTTAGAGGAAAATATACTTATTTTCATTAGTTACTATAGAAAAGTAAATTTAAAAAAGCTATCAATTTAATTCATTGGAATTTTGATACAGTTTGTATTGAATTTGTAGACGACTTTTGATAGGTTAGCCATTTTTCACAGTATTAATTTAACTGATCGATGAGCACAGGTGTCTTTAAATCTCCTGGTATCTCCAGTATCATTACCAGCATTTCCCTTCTTTTCTTCTCAATTTAAAATCTATTATTTTGATAGAACTCTGCACTGAAGCCATCTGCTCCCGTGCTTTTTTTGGTTGGGAGACTTTCTATGACCCTTTTTATTTCTTCAGGTGTTATGGGACTGTTTAGTTGATCTATTTGATCCTGATTTAGGTTTGGTGTTGGATATCTGTCTAGGAAACTGTCCATTTCCTCCAGATTCTCCAGTTGTGTTGAGTATAGGCTCCATGACAAAACCAAGTTTACCCAATATCTATCCACAAACCCAGCCCTTCAAAGGATAATAGGAGGAAAACACCAATACAAGGAGGGAAACTTCACCTTGGAAAAAGCAAGATAGTAACCTTTCATCAAACCCAAAAGAAGTCAACCAATCAAATTTAAAAAATAACATCAAAAATGACAGGAAGTAACAATCACTATTCCTTGATATCTCGTAACATCAATGGACTCAATGCCCCAATAAAAAGACATAGACTAACCGACTGGATACGTAAACAGGACCCTACATTTTTTGTTTGCTGCATACAGGAAACACACCTCAGGGTCAAAGACAAACACTACCTTAGAGTAAAAGGCTGGAAGACAATTTTACAAGCAAATGGTCTCAGGAAACAAGCTGGAGTAGCCATTTTAATATCAGATAAAATTGACTTTCAACCCAACGTCATCAAAAGAGACTCTGAGGGACACTTCTTGCTGGTCAAAGGAAAAATACAACAAGAAGAACTCTCAATCCTGAACATATATGCTCCAAATGCAAGGGCACCCTCTTTCGTAAAAGACACTTTATTAAAACTAAAAGCACACATTGCACCTAACACAATAATTGTGGGTGACTTCAACACTGCACTTTCCTCAATGGACCGATCAGGAAAACAGAAACTAAACAGGGACACAAAGAAACTAATTGAAGCTTTGGACCAATTAAATTTAACATATATATATATATAAAACATTCTATCCTAAAGCAAAAGAATATACCTTTTTCTTAGCACCTCATGCTACCTTCTCCAAAATCGATCATATAATTGGTCACAAGACAGACCTCAACAAATATAAGAAGATTGAACTAATCTCATGCCTCCTATCAGATCACTATGGAGTAAAAGTGGTCTTCAATAGCAACAAAAACAACAGAAAACACAGATACACGTGGAAACTGAACAATATTCTACTCAATGATACCTTGGTCAAGGAAGAAATAAAGAAAGAAATTAAAGACTTTTTAGAACACAATGAAAATGAAGACACAACATACCCAAATCTATGGGACACAACAAAAGCAGTGCTAAGAGGAAAACTCATATCCCTGAGTGCCTCCAAAAAGAAAATGGAGAGAGCATACACTAACAGCTTAATGACACACCTGAAAGCCCTGGAACAAAAAGAAGCTGAGCCATCTCTCCAGCCCTCAAAATTTTACTTCTTAAAGACAGTGCCATGGAAAACATTTTCTGCTTAATAATTTTGTTGTTCAACTCATTGTGGCAATATCTGTCATTGATTTCCAGTGGTCTTTGCCAACTTTCTATGAAACATAAAAACTGGACAAAACAAAATCAGCTGTCATTTGCTAATTTGATTCCTAACACAATATTTATTAAATACCTCCAAGAGGGTATAAAATTGTATTGGGCTTTATATCATCACACAACAAACTTCCATTTTAGCTCTGTACAGCATATAATTCAGGCTGGCATGTCAATGAAATATTGAAAAAGGTAATTATATTCATGAGTTCCTGAAGAAATTTCCAGCTTGGAAGTAGACTAAATTCCTAATAATAGGAGGGAGAAGGAAGAGAAGGAAGAACACATTCAATTTATTTATTTAATTAAGCTTTATGCTATTATTAAACAGACATTTGTTGAGTACCTAATGCATGTTAAGGTATTCAATAAGGTGAGTCACAATTCAGTTGGCTTGTAGAGAAAGCAATTAATTATCCAGTGAAAAGAGTTATTCAAGTGTATCAAAGATTTTGGGGGTTGGTGGGGCATTTGATGTCAATCTTATTGTGACTCAAGTTCCTTGGCTTCTAATCCTTAATGTTTTCATTCATTTCACACCCAGCAGAACCAGATTCGTGCAGATAATTATAATTAGATCCTACTACAATTCTGATGTCTCCTTCCTTCATCTGCTTAGTCAGTTTAATATTCCCCAGCCTAAAAGTGAGCCTTTAACAGGGACATTGGATGAAGGAGAAAATTCATAGAAGGAGACTACTAGTTATCTTTAAAATATATTAAATTTGAAGTATGCACTAAGGGAAATTCAGGTGAAGCTCAAGTAAAATGGGAACACAGATATAGCAATCAATATTAGTTTAACAGTGGTGATGTCAGGAGGAAAGGTAAAGAACGAAATTCCACAAAGCCGGTTTCCCATGAAAGACAAGGAGGACATGAGCAAAATTGATCATAATCAATGTTTTCAGAACTCTAAAAATTAATCAAAAATTTATGAAATCTGAGACTCATTAATGCATTTATTAAAAACGAATATAACTAAATCTCATTAAGGATGATAAGCTCTGGGCACACTTAACTTCTTAGTCCCAGTGCAAGCAGTGCAGAAAAGTTCCTGGAAGCATTTAAGAAAATTATCAGCAGCAATGTCAAACAATGCAACTGCTTGAGGTATGGGGCAAAGAATAACCAGGCCAAATGAATGAATGGATGAATGAATGAATGAATTACCAAATGCAATAGTAAGAGAAATAGATTCCACATTCCTCTATGTTTCCAGTTCTGTGCTCAAATTCAAGAACCAAGAAGGCACCCAAAGCATTCCCGTTATCTGATATGAAGACTTTGTATAAACAGGAGGGAAAGCCCACTGTAGGCTTATAAACTTCCTGGCTGAGTGATCAAAACACACACACACACACACACACACAGACAGACAGACACACTCACAAACACAAGCCACTGTTCTAGAAAGTTAAGAAACTCTAAGTACAAACTTTAACCAACTATAAAGCTAACAGAAAAGAAACTATTATGGTATAGCTTGGTGATAAAATAAATGCACAGCACACACACACACACACACACACACACATAACTTTTCTAGGTTTCATTTATCCCCAGCACTATGAAAACAAACCTCACACACACACGGAGAAACATATGGACATTTTAGAACAAATTCATAAAAGTCTCAAAGTAAGCAAAAACAAAGTTTTTTTTTGTTTTTTGAGCATTAACTGCAATGAATCCAGGAAGATTAGCTGCTGATTTTGAGAGTTGCTATACTCTTTTATTTAAAGGATACTGCTTTCAATAAAACATGTGTGGTACTAGCTAACTCTAGCCTAAAATCATAAAATAATTAGAAGAAATATAAAGGTAAATCTGGATGACTGATGTAGCAATGAAATCTTAGGTATGGCACCAAAGCTATGAGAAACCAAAGGAAAAGTTGATAACTTACATTTCCTCAAAGTTCAAAATATCTATGCTCAAAAACAAAAGACACCTATAGGATGGGATAATATACTTAGAAATGATGTTTCTGGAAATTGAGTAGTATCTACAGTACACAAAAAGCTCTTATAACTCAACAATAAATAAATAAATAAATATAACTAAACAATAAATAAATAAATAACTTCATTTCAGTTATAAATGAAGAAAGTACTAGAATAGAGTTTTTTTTCTAAGAAAATGTACAATTGGCTGTGAAAATGGATCTGTATAATTATCCAGTATGGGAATACATATGAAGATTACATTACATTTCCCAGGCACTAGAGAGGCTATAATGAAACAAAGACTAATCATTTTTGCTAAGGATGTAGAGAAAGCAGAATGATAAGATACCACTGGTGTTTGAAATTTGGAAAATGGTTTTGCAGTTTCTTTAAAAGTTAAATAGTGACTTAGCGGTAAATCAACTCAAGTCCTGATATATATATATATATATATATATATATATATGGATTTTCATAGGAATATTGTTCATAATATGTAAATATTGAAAATAACTCATATTTCCATGACTCAATGAAAGGATAAAATATGATATAACCATGTGTAATAAATGTTATTTGGTCCCCAAAATAATGAAATGCTGATATGTGCTGCAACATGGATCTACCTTGAAAGCATTATGCTATGTGAAAGAAGTTAGACAAAAAACACCACAATATTAAATTATTCTAATCATATAAAATAGTCCTAAAGAACATGTACATAGGGACAAAAGTAGAGTGATAGTTATAAAAGCTTTAGGAAGAGAAATAAAGAATGACTATTAATGAATACAGGATAGCTTCCTTGAAACAAAATTGGATAATGAAATCATTCTGAGAGCAGACTATTATTGATTGCACAAGTCTGTGCATATGTGAAAACTTGCTGAATTTCATATTTTAATTATGAATAGTACTTATAGCATATGAATTTATCTCAATAAATAGTACAAATGGGCTAATGAAAGCATGTATAGATAACAAAACAAACCAAGGAAATCACACTGATCAATAGGACAACTGGAAAAAGTCAAGGCCTAATTGAAAAATAAGAGAGAGAAATCCAAGAGACAAAACGGTAACAGGAAGTTGTCCTGGACAAAACAAGCAAAGTGAAGTGTCATTAAAATATAGTGGTGTCAGAATTAAATATCAAATTGCAAAAGAGGAGACAAACTAAAAAGAACATTTGATCTTATGGGTCTTGGTCCATTTTTTTTTCCTGGTATTTGTTGAGGGTGTGGAAAGAGGGTAAGTTTTAAAGAAAAGCACTGATATGAAGGGATGAAGAAAGAGGCACTTCATTCCCACCAGTCAAAGTGCATTACCTACCCTTAAGATATTTAAATTCTACCATGACAACATGACACACAAAATCAACAAAGCCAGGTTCACTGGGGCTCGAGACTGAATTGAGAATCATGGAGCCTGTATGGGTCTGAGCTAGGTCCTCTGCTTATAAAGTTTGGTTGTGTACCTTGGTGTTTTTGTGGGGCTCCTAACAGTGGGAGTAGGGAGCATCTGACTTTTTTGCCTGTTCTTGGGACCCTTTACCTCATACCGTTTTTTTCTTCCAGACTTGATATGAGGGTTTGTGCCTAATAGTATCGTAATTTGTTATGCCATATTCAGTTGATAACTCTGGGAGGTCTGTTCTTTTTTATTTTTTAATTTTTATTTTATTTTTTTGTGGGGGCAAAGGAGGAGTGGATCTCAGGGAGCAAGAAGATGGGATTTGAAGGAGTGAAGGTAGAGGAAACTCTGGTTGGGATGTAATATATACAAATTTTGAAAAATATTTTTTTTCATTTTTATTTTTATTTATTTATATTTTTTTATTTACATTGCAAATGATTTCCCCTTTTTTGGGTCCCCACTCCCCATAAGTCCCATAAGCCCTCTTCCGTCCCCCTGTTCCTCCATCTACCCCTTCCCACTTCCCTGTTCTGGAATTCCCCTATACTCTTGCACTGAGTCTTTCCAGAACCAGGGGCCACTCCTCCATTCTTTTTGGACATCATTTAATGTGTGGATTATGTCCTGGGTATTCAAAGTTTCTAGGCTAATATCCACTTATCAGTAAGTGCATACCATGATTGATCTTTTGAGACTGGGTTACCTCACTTAGTATGATGTTCTCCAGCTCCATCCATTTGTCTAAGAATTTCATGAATTCATTGTTTCTAATGGCTAAATAGTAATCCATTGTGTAAATATACCACATTTTTTGTATCCATTCCTCCGTTGAAGGACATCTAGGTTCTTTCCAGCTTCTGGCTATTACAAACAGGGCTGTTATGAACATAGTGGAGCATGTGTCCTTATTGCATGCTGAAGAATCCTCTGGATATATGCCCAGGAGTGGTATAACAGGGTCCTCAGGAAGTGACATGCCCAGTTTTCTGAGGAACCGCCAGACTGATTTCCAAAGTGGTTGCACCATCTTGCAATCCCACCAGCAGTGGAGGAGTGTTCCTCTTTCTCCACATCCTCGCCAACACCTGCTGTCTCCTGAGTTTTTTACCTTAGCCATCCTGTACCATAAGGCTATTCTAGGTGACAAGGGAATGAGGAGGGATTTAAGCAAGAGATAGGTATCACAGAAAATCTGGAGAGGGAGGGAGACTTAGTTAATCCTTGAACACAGTCACCTTTCCTTGGATCCTAGACAGCAACTGGGGAGGGTTCAGTTGTTTTGAAAGCAGGAGATAATCTCTTAGTTCTTTGTAGTTGTTCCTGGAGGGGGAGATAGACCGCAGGAGTAAATGGTAAGATTTTTAAGGCTTTTTGGAATAGCACCTAGAACATTAATCTGTATTCTAATAGTTTAAATCTGAAATGTCCCACACTAGTCCACGTGTGGAAGGCTTTTGGTTCCTAATAAGTATCACTATTATGGGAGGAGGTAGAAATTTTAGGAGAGGGTAGTCTGGCTCGGGGAAATAGATGTTTTCAGAAGGGCTTTTAAAGGTTATACTATGGTGTCTATACTCATCCTCTGTTCCTGTCATGTGTCCACTGTGATGGATTGAACACTCAGAAAATATGACCTCAAATGACTCCCTCTCCTTTCAACTGATTGTCAGGTATTTTGACACAAAGTTAAGAAGCTCACACAACTGTGGACTCTTTTAGAATTAGTAAGTGAATAATTACAGGGAATGATGACCTGCAAATGTAAGAAACTGCGATTATTTCACAGTTGTCAGTGCTTTGGTAAGGACCAAAAAAGAATACGATGAACTCAGAAGGTAACAATATAATGGAAATATTTTTAAGAATAAAACATAATTCATAAGTCAGTATAAAACTAGAAAGAAATTAAATAAATTATTGGAGGAGGCAGGAGAGGGTAAATTTAAGCTTTCAACTCTATGAGCTCAGGAAAAAGAAAGACCATGGATTTTTAAAGGGAAGAAGGATGGTTAGAAGTTGATGACATTAGAAGACCATGTTGAAACTTTTCCTTAATGTTTTCCAAAGTATAGACAACAAATTTTCTTGAATGAGAATTAATAGGCAGACAACGTATAAAGGCAGATTCCAGAATTACACAAGCAAAATGATGGGTACTAAGTATACTATATCAAGTTTGGGCATCTGAACAGATTGATATTAAATTGAAAGGCAGATTAAAGGACTATCAAGAAGGTTCAACAAGAGTCCAGAGATATCTAGTGCATTAAATAGAGTATAAGTTAGACAGAGATTGGTAGGTTCTAACTCCACAGTAGGCCCAGAGTGAATCCCCAAAATTTGCATTTCTAACAAGTTCAATAGTATCCTAACATATCTGTTGCCATAATGAAAACTTCTGATCCAAGGAAATTTAGGAGAGGAATGAATACATTTGGCTTGTACTTCTAGGATAACACCCATCACTAAGGTAAGTCAGTAATGATGCATGCTGGCTTGCCATGGAAAATAATTAACTAGATTTCTTACATATTTCATATCTGCCTGCCTAGTGAATATCACTGTCCACAGTTATCCTGCATCAAGTAACAAGACACCCCACGGACAATTCCACAAGCTAATATGAGCTGGGAGATCTCTTAACTGAGATGTCCTTCTAAGGTGACTCTAGAGCAGTAGTTCTTACCAGTGGTGACCTCCCAACCATAAAATTGTATTTGCTTACTTTGTAACTATAATTATGCTACTACTATGAATCATAATGTAAATTATCTGTCTTGGTTTTCTAATGGTCTTAGGTGACCCCGTGAAAAGGTTATTTGACCCCAAAGGGTTCTTGACCCAAAGGTTGAGAACTATTGCTCTAGACTATCAAGTTTATAGCTAAAGCTAATTAAGATACATAAAGATGCATAAAATGCTGGTCCAAGACTCACATTTAGAAAACCCTGTTTTCATGGATCTCGCCATTTTGGTAAAGAAGAAAGCACAGAATTCTAACAGGAAGGAGGAACTGGAAGTGAGTAGAAGGAGTGAGGATCAGAGATACTGGAAGGACCAGTGAAGGTCTAAGGAAAGAAAGAATTGTTAATCAAGCTTCATACCGGTAAACAGAACACTAAAAAGAAGCTAAAGCCTATGAACCAGCAGGGCTAGTGGGATGAAAAGGAAGGTAAAGACCATCTTGGCTCCAGTGACCAGGCGGCCAGCTCAGCCAGGTAAGCAGGGAACACCAGAGTGAGAGATCACTTGGGACACAGCCCACCTGGGTTCCTTCTGAGAGTAGGACCTGGGCAGCTCTGCAGCTGTCTGGGCAAGTGTCCTGTGGGGGAACATCCAACCTGCAGGGAATCCCGCAGTTAGAAGGAGCCCTGTGGTCTGACAGCGCCACCATCTTGGCTCCTGTGACAAAGCAGCAAGCTCAGCCAGGTATGGAGAAAACACCAGAGTGAAGGATCACTCGGACACAGCCTGCCTGGGTTCCTTCTGCATGTAGGAGCTGGGCAGCTCTACAGCTGCCTGGGCACATGTCCTGTAGGGGAGCGTCTGATCTGCAGGGAGTCCTGCAGTTAGAGAAAGCCCTGCAGTCTGAGGTCACCACCATCTTGGCTCCTGTGACGAAGCAGCCAGCTCAGCCAGCGACCTGTGCCACATCTGACATGGGGAAAATCCTACTTCCTGATACTCTCTCGAGAATGAACAGGAGCAGGTTATTCAGTTGAAGTGGGGCATTCAAGAACCAGCATCAGCAGAACATATGAAATCTGGCAGCAAGCCCTGTACCGGGCCGTTTGCCCTGCAGAGTGACTGGCGCTTAGAGGGCGTCCTCGCAGCATCCAACTTCTTCTTCACTCCCAGGTGGACCAGACAGGTAACACCAGGTACACAGAGACAACTCGAGTATAGTATTGCTTGGGACAAGGCACACCAGGGCTCCAACAGTACCCAAGAGGAGGGCAGCACATCAGCAATCTGTGTCAGGGGAAACCCAGTCATTCAGTGGTGCAGAAATAGCCTTACAGGCCCACAGGAGGTTCAAGCACCAGCCAGTGACAGCAGGACCAACTAATGCCAGAGATAACCAGATGGCAAAAGGCAAATGTAGGAATGTTACTAATAGAAATCAAGGCAATATGGCAGCTTCTGAACCCAATTCTCCAACCACAGCAAGTCCTGGATACCCCAACACACCAGAAAAACAAGATTTGGATTTAAAATCACTGGTCATTATGATGTCAGAGGAATGCAAAACAAAAATAAATAAATCTCTTAAAGAAATACAGGGGAACATGAATAAGTTAGAAGCACTTACAATGGAAACACAAAAATTACTTAATGAAATTCAGGAGAATATGGGTCAACAGATAGAAGCCAATAAAGAGGAAATGCAAAAAAAAAAAAAAAAAAACACTTAAAGAAATGCAGGAGAAATTGGGAAAACAGGCAGAAGTCATGAAAGAGGAAACACAAAATTCTATTAAAGAAATACAGGAAAACACAAACAAACAAGTGAAGGAACTGAGCAAAACCATCCAGGATCAAAAAAACAGAAGTAGAAACAACTAAGAAATCACAAAGGGAGACAACTTTGGAGATAGAAAACCTTGGGAAGAAATCAGGGGCCATAGATGCAAATATCAACAAGAGAATACAAGAGATAGAAGAAAGAATCTCAGATGCCAAAGATACCATAGAAACCATTGATTCAAAAGTAAAAGAAAATGCAAAATGTAAAAAGCTTGTAATGCAAAATATCCAGGAAATCCAGGACACAATGATAAGACCAAACCTAACGATTATAGGTCTAGATGAGAGTGAAGACTTACAACTTAAAGGGCCAGAAGTAGAAAATTGAAGACCTCAGAAAATGGAAAAAATCTCCCATGCTCTTGGATTGGCGGGATTAATATTGTAAAAATGGCTATCTTGCCAAAAGCAATATACAGATTCAATGCAATCCCCACCAAAATCCCAACTCAGTTCTTCATAGAGGTCGAAAGAACAAAATTCATCTGGAATAAAAAAAAAAAAAAAAAAAAAAAAAAACCCAGGATAGCTAAAACTATTCTCAACAGTAAAAGAACTTCCAGGTAAATCTGTATCCTGGACCTCAAGCAGTACTACAGAGCAATAGTGTAAAAACTGTATGGCCTTGGAAAAGAAACTGGCAAAGACCCTTGAGGACATGGGCACAGGGGAAAATTTCCTAAACAGAACATCAATAGCTTATGCTCTAAGATCAAGAACTGACAAATGAGACCTCATAAAATTACAAAGTTTCTGTAAGGCAATGGACACTCTCAATAGGACAAAACGGCAACCAACAAATTGGGAAAAGATCTTCACCAACCCCACATCCAACAGAGGGCTAATATCCAATATATACAAAGAACTCAAGAAGTTAGACTCCAGAGAGCCAAATAACCCTATTAAAAATGGGGTACAGAGCTAATCAAAGAATTTTCACCTGAAGAACTTCCAATGGCTGAGAAGCACCTTAAGAAATGTTCAGCATCATTAGTCATTAGGGGAATGGAAATCAAAAAAATGCTGAGATTTCACCTTACACCAGTCAGAATGGCTAAGGTTAAAAACTCAGGAGACAGCAGGTGTTGGCGAGGATGTGAAGAAAGAGGAACACTCCTCCACTGCTGGTGGGAATGCAAGTTGGTACAACTGCTCTGGAAATCAGTCTGGCAGTTCCTCAGAAAACTGGGCAAGACACTTCCGGAGGACCCTGCTATACCACTCTTGGGCATATACCCAGAAAATTCCCTGGCATGCAATAAGGACACATGCTCCGCTATGTTCATAGCAGCCTTATTTATAATAGCCATAAGCTGGAAAGAACCTAGATGTCCCTCGATGGAGGAATGGATACAGAAAATGTGGTATACAATGGAATACTACTCAGCAATTAAAAACAATGAATTCATGAAATTTTTAGGCAAATGGTTGGATCTGGAAAATATCATCCTGAGTGAGGTAACCCAGTCACAAAAGAACACTCATGGAATATAGTCAGTGATAAGTGGATATTAGCCCAGAAGCTCTGAATACCCAAGACACAATTAACATATCAAATCATTCCCAAGAAGAAGGAAGGAGAGGACCCTAGTCCTGGAAAGGCTTGATGCAGCATTGTAGGGGATTGCTAGGTCAGAGAAGTGGGAGGGGTTGAGTCGGGAACAGGCAGAAGGAAGAGAGCTTATGGGACTTATAGGGAGGGGGGAATCAGGAAAGGGAAAATCATTTGGAATGTAAACAAAGAATTTAGAAAATTAAAAAAAGAAAAGAAAGGTAAAGGATCAAAAATGAAAGAATAGACTGTTTTAGCTAGCAAGGAAGAATTTAAAATTCTGATGCTGGTTTGTTAGTAATACCATTATTCCATGAGATACTACACTAATGGGTCAAAAGAAATAGCAGGAAACATAGAGGAAAAGAATAAAACAACTGTGAACTGTAGAACTGTCACACTGCAGAACTGTCATTAAATGGATGCTGTTAAGTCACCAATAACGATAACAAGGACAGTGACAGATAAAGGAATTTAAGATGGGAAGAAAAAGAAAAGATAGAAAGTGTTGTGAAAGCTAAGAAACACTCAATGGTATTGTCAAGGTCCCTTTAGTATGCACCAGAACCAGGAAGTTGGTTTCTTTTGATTCCAAAGACTAAGTTGCAACCATTGTAATATTCATCTAAAGTATACTCACTCTCTTCTTGAGGAAGCTACATCAAATTTGTTTCTGTTTTGAAGGTGCTTTTCAACTACATCAAGTATGCACTGAACAAAGGAATGGAAAATCACCTTCTCTTTGAAATTACAATGAATTCATCTTTGTAAGGTATATTAAGGAGAACTTTTCTAGCAAACAATGATGAGGATGATTTTTCCCTCTCCTTCCAGCTTCTTTTTATGCATAAATGCTTTCCAGTGTGCTTTTTCTGTGTACAGGGAAAAAATCAGCAGAGAGGATTTAGGCATATAATGAATCCAGAAGAAACACAAATGGCCAATAAACATATAAAAAGATTCTCAATCTTACCAGTAATCAGAGAAATGGAAATTAAAGTTACAATAAGATAGCATCTTTGACTCATCAGGCTAACCATAATTAAAAAGTGTGGCAATTACCATGGAGGAGTAAACGGATTATCTCATATTATGCTGTGAGTATATGTACTGGCACAGATTCTTGGGAAAAAATCAGAACATCATCAAGAAAATTATGTAAGGCACCAACCCTGCAGTCTAGCATTTTAATGTCCATGTATATGGTCCAGAAAGCATTTGACTGTGTACCCAATAGGACATGCATATGGTCTGTATTTCTCAAGGTATTGCCAAAAACAGAAAGCAAATTAATTAGGAGTGTCCCAACATGCTTATCAATAAAGACATATGTAAACTATGATATCCTTATAAACTAGATTCTTACTCAGACAAAAGAACATGGCTAGATTTTTATAAGTAAAGATGCTTAATATAAATTTAATTTTTTCAGAGCTAGAGATTTATTTAGCATGGTTGGTGTTGTTGAAATATTTAATCCCAAACCAGGGTTTCTACCCTGCCTTTGACCACATAGTTCCTGGTTAAAAAACACAAATAATCTTTATAATAAGCCTTAATCAGTACAGAAACTGGGCAGACATCTATCCTGTATGCTATTATGTCTATTTTCCAGCCAATAATTTTATATAATTTGTCATGTTATGCATGGTATTTACTCACTAATAAGTAGATATTAGCAAAGTACAGAATACCCAGAATACAATCCACAGAACTCAAAAAGTTATCAAGCTGAAGAGCCCAAATGAGGATGCCTCAATCCCACTTGGGAGGAAGAAGAAAGCAATGACAGGAGGGGGAGAGAGGGGGGACTTGGGTAGGGAAGGGGACAGGGAGGGGAAGATGGGAACATGATCAGATATCGGATGGGAGAAACAGGACTGAAGCCCTGAGGGCCATCAGAAAGAATAAAAACAGACAACCTTGGGGAGGTAGGGGGACCCTCTAGAATGTATCAGAGATCCGGGAGGTGAGAGACTCTCAGAACTCAAAGGGAGGGACCTTAGATAAAGTGCACTATAGTGGGGAGAGTGAACTTGTAAAACCTATCTCCAGTAGAAAGACAGGTCATCAAGTGAGGGATGGGGTTGCCATCCCACAGTCAAAAATTCTGACCCATAATTGTACTTGTCTGAAAGAACTCCAGGGACAAAAATGGGGAACAACCTGAGGAAAAGAAGGTCCAGCTCAAGGGGTGGCCCAAAGGCCTGACACTATTAGTGAGGCTATGGAGTGCTCACGACAGGGCAATTATCATGACTGCCCTCCGAAAGACCCAACAAGCAGCTGAAAGAGTCAGATGCAGATATTTGCACCCAACCAATGGACAGAAGCTGCTTGACCCTGTGGTTAAGTTGGGGGAAAGGTGGAAGAAGCTGAGGAGGGTGACCCTGTAGGAGGACCAGCAGTCTCAACTACCCTGGATCCCAGAGATCTCTCAGACACTGGGCAACCAACCAGGCAGCACATACCAGGTGATATGAGGACCCCAACACACATACAGCAGAGGACTTCTGGTTTTGGACTCAGTCAGAGAATATGCACCTAACCTTCAAGAGACTGGAGGCCCTGGGGAGTGGGGAGATTTGGTGGTGTGGGGGTTGGGGACATACTTGTGGAGATGGGGGGGGGAGGAGGTATGATATGTGGAACAGTCAGAGGGTGGACTTGGAAAGTGATAAAATCTACACTGTAAAAAAATGCTTAAATTTAAAAAATAATTTGTCATGGTTTGTCTGGGCTGCTCTTAACTCCAATTAGCCAACCCACATGGCCATTATTTTAGGATTTTTACCCCATGTCGGGTAATTTACATTACTTTAGGATTTTTTTCCCTCATAATTCTCCTCTGACCCTGCCTATGTTTGTTCTGCCCAGCTATTTTCTATTTGCATCTTTATTCATCAATCGAAATAACTTGGGGACAAGGTAACATAGCATCACTTGGGTCTACATGCAGGCCCCCTTGTCTCTGGGACAACCAGGTCTTGAGAGCCCGCATTTAGTATTACAACACATAGCAACAGACCAAAGCTCAACAGGCAGTAAAGCACTAAGTTATACCTGTCTTTACTTGATGGAACCTTGAAAAGTCTAAGCTGCATAACAAAATTCTATAATATATAACTCTTCCTGTTAATACACTTAAAATATTAAAGAGGATGTCTATCAAACTCATAGCAGTTAATTCTAAGGAATAAGGAGAGAACAATGGTCAGTAGATATGTTCAAAGATAATTTTTGCATCTTGTTAACTTTCCTAAAAATAAAGTATGAATAAATAAAGTTGTGAGTTTTGTTTATTTACTGGCACAGACTTACCTCAATCTCTTCTTCATCCAAGTGCTGTGATTATAGACTTCACAAATTGTGATTTAAAAAAAATAGGTATGCATATAGAAAGCTAGACAGAAATATAAAAATCAATATAGTATATTGTTCTTTCTTTCTAAAAGACAGTCATCTTCCATGGTATCATACCGAAGACATTGTCATTTGTGTCTCAGAGAAAGAGATTAATAAACTTTGTGAAAAGTGATTGGATGATGCACTGTTTTAATTTTCTGTGGCTGGTTCATACTAATTCTTAAGCTAATTATAGCTATGTCTTTTTCTACAGAAATCTTAATATTCTTTGTGGAAATACAGCCTTCAAAACTTAGATGCCTAAGAAAAATTACTATTAAAGAGTGGTATAGGAAGGAACTAGCTCCTCTAATATAGACTGAACAAAAGTATCCCTGGGAAGAAAGGCACAGATTATAGAATATTTAGGTCACTTGTATTTCATACAATCCCTATTCCAGCTGGGTGGCTTCTAACACACACTGTTTTGTCTCCATTAAGAATAATTCTTATGTCTCAGGTTGATCCTCTGACTATGACCACAGAAACTCTTCTTTGACAGTTACTACAGCCATAGAATAATGCCAGCATATTAGGGAATAATGACATGATACCATTTTAATTTCTATACACTAAATTGCTGGCTGTTTCTACAAGCAAAGCCTGACTATACATTGAGTCTCTTTTATATTATGCACCAGAGTTAAAAACATCATTTACTGAATAATGTGTGTTTTCAAAAAATGTTCTGATACATACAATGAAAGAAATAACGGGAGATAATGATGATGTTTAGACCAAGCAGGGATGACTCCTTTACTATAGAAGAAACGAATCTTAATACCCACAACATGATAAATGAAGAAAGACAACAAGTTAGAAAAATAACATCGATAAAGGAGAAAAGGAGAGAAGCTAATATTGCATGGAATGCATAATATTCTATGTTTTTTTGACCTATATTAAAATTAAGGAAGCAGTGGGGGGGTGCTAAATAGCAGAATACAGAACATCTTTTTAAACAGGTATAACACAATAGCAATTTCTAAGTCTGAGTAGCCTTATCACACTTGGTACCAATCTAGAAAGTTAGCTTAGGGAAGGCTATACCATGAATTGTCATCATCCCCTTTTTGGGATTCAGGCGGATAGAATACCACTGTTGGACACTATTAATAGCTATTGTAGAAGGAATAAACAAACCTCCTTGTGCTACTAAAACTTCTATCAAAGGTGATTCACATAATTTCTACTAGTCTTAGGGCAAGGTAAAGGATGAGGCTAGGCATGAGAACCCAATGGCAAAGTGTTTTCCTCTTCCAGCTTCTAGCTCACTATGATCTCTTCGGTGAACTTCATCTTTACTAAGATGTCCAGGTACCCAGAGAGCATCTTAACAATCGGAGATGAAAAATGCGGGGTTCCAATGAGGAACATTCAAGTGATTTATATATTGAAAATATATAAATCACTTCTTGGTGGTGTGAAAGAATCGCAGCCTAGTCCCTAGTGAATTAAAGCAGATATATGGCCTAAGAAAACATAACTTTGCAGAAAGACGTTTGAGGCATGACTGATGGAAGTGTAGAACGCTAAGGAGCTTCTTCTAGGTATAATAGAACTTAGACCCCTCAGATATATTTCTGAATCTCCAGACCACCAAAAGAAATATGAAATTGAAGCCCATTTAAGCAGAACGACTCTTTAGACACAATCTTTTAATGCATGGAGAAATTGAGTCACAAAAATGAAACAAATAATTGCACAATAGAGCAGCACAAGAACGTATATAGATCCCTTCTTTTAAAAGTTCTATCCTTTCTATCTCTTTTTAGACTGCTGCCTCTCATCTCAAAGGATCTTGTGTTTAGAAAGAGAATGTTCTTTGTATCCAGTTCATTCACTGTCTCAAACAAATGTCCAATAAGAGCATATTAAAATTACATTGATGGTAATAAAACCTTACAACTTGTAACTCTCTGGGACCTTTCCATTGGAGTGCTCCAGAAGTTCAACTCCAAATGCCTGAAGCAGTCTGAATGGTGTGCAAAAGACAGAAATTGTGCCTCACATTGGGCATTCTAATATATGCAAATACAGCAAGGAAAACAAGAGGTTTGTAAGTACATTTCTTGTATCTTCAGTCAGTAGTGCTGCCTCCATCCCCCTCTTCTGTAGATTTTTAAGATAAACCTGCAATAGAGTACTCCTACTTTTCATGCAGAAGAAATTCTAGGACAGAAGAGTTATACAGAAAACTGCTACCCTATCCACAACCCCCTTTCAAAGATAACTTGTTGGCCCTAATACAGTTTATTTCCACATGTCCCAGGCCCTCAAACTTCAACATTAGTCCCCCTCAAAGATAAGAGTAGGATAAAAAAGACTAGTAATGCAGACCTGTCATGCCATCCAGCCACTAGTGAGGCAAAGGCAGGACGATCTTGAGTTCAAAGCCTGCCTGAGCTATAGAGAGAGTTCAAGGATAGCCTATACAACTTAGTGAAACCCTACTTAAAAACAAACTTTTAAAACAGGCTATGAATTTTAAAGAGAGTACAGGAGGGTAGTTGGAAGAGTTTGGAGGTAAGAAACTGAGGGGGAGATGGGGAAATTATGTATCTATAATATCCAATAATAAAATTATATATGTCCTGCAGCCCTGTACATAGCCCCTTTCAAAGATAACTGTTGTTTGGGCCTAATACAGTATATTTCCATATCTCCCAGGCCCTTGACCTTTACCATTAGTCTCCCATAATGGTAAGAATATATATAAACTTTTAAAAGTAGTCTCAGAATATTGCTAACTAAGTTGAATGCTTGTCTTACTCAGGGTTTCTATTTCTGCACAAACATCATGACCAAGAAGCAAGTTGGGGAGGAAAGGGTTTATTCAGCTTACAGTTCTGCATTGCTATTTGTCTTAGTCAGGGTTTCTATTCCTGCACAAACATCATGACCAAGAAGCAAGTTGGGGAGGAAAGGGTTTATTGAGCTTACACTTCCACACTGCTGTTCATCACCAAAGGAAGTTAGGACAGGAACTCAAGCAAGGTTGGAAGAAGGAGCTGATGCAGAGGCCATGGAGGGATGTTTCTTACTGGCTTGCTTTCCCTGGCTTGCTCAGCCTGCTCTCTTATAGTATCCAAGAGCACCAGCCCAAAGGTGGTACTACCCTCAAGGGGCCCTCCCCCACTTGATCACTAATTGAGAAAATGCCTCACAGCTAGATCTCATTGAGGCACTGAAGTTCCTTTCTCTGTGGTAACTCCAGCCTGTGTCAAGTTGACACACAAAACTAGCCAGTACACTGTTCATCACAAAAGGAAGTCAGGACTGGAACTCAAGCAGGTCAGGAATAAGGAGCTGATGCAGAAGCCATAGAGGGATGTTCCTTACTGGCTTGCTTCCCCTGGCTTGCTCAGCCTGCTCTCTTATAGAACCCAAGAGCACCAGCCCAGGGATGGCCCCATTCACAAGGGGCCCTTCCTACTTGATCACTAATTACGAAAATGACCTACAGCTGGATCTCATGGAGGCACTTACCCAACTGAAGCTCCTTTCTCTGTGATAACTCCAGCCTGTGTCAAGTTGACAACACAAAACCAGCCAGTACAATTGACCCCTTGTCAACTTGACACACAAACACATTACTATTAAGCCTCAACCCTTACTTTCTTATTCATCCCCAAGATCTAAATTACTTTAAAAGTCCCACAGTCTTTATATATTAAAAGTTTAATCACTTTAAAATGTCCAGTATCTTTTAAAATTCAAAGTCTTTTAAAATTCAAAGTCTCTTAACTGTGGGCTCCACTAAAATACTTTCTTCCTTCAAGAGGGAAACATATCAGGGCACAGTCACAACCAAAAGCAAAATTCAAATTCCAATGGTTCAATGTCTGGGATCCAATTCATGATCTTCCAGGCTCCTCCAAGGGCTTGGTCACTTCTCCAGCTCTTCCCTTTGTAGCACATAGCTTGTCTTCTAGGCTCCAGCTGCCTGTACTCCACTGCTGCTGCTGTTCTTGGTGGTCATCTCATGGCACTGTCATCTCCAAAACACTGCTATCTTTCACTGTAATTAGGCTTCACCAATAGCCTCTCATAGGCTCTCTTCATGGTGACAAGCCTCTGTTCCTATGCATGACCCTTCAAGTCCTGGGCCATCAATTTCAACTGAGGCTGCACCTTCACCAATGGCCTCCTGTGGCCTCTCACTGTGCCAAGAGCCTCAGCTGCTATTCATGACCCCTTCATGCCTTCAAAACCAGTATCACCTGGGTGACTCTTACACAGTACCAAGTCCAGCCACAGCACAAAATACAACTGTAGCTATCTCTGGAACAGCCTCCGTGCTCTCAGAAAACACTTCCAAGAAGATTTAACCTCAGTGATGCTAGTTTCTTCTTAATCACCACTAATTTCTTAGCTCCAGCTAACCAGCATCAATAGTCCCAGTAACACAAAGGTTTGAGTTAGTGGTTCTGGTATCTTGTTAATCACAGCTGATTCTTCAGCCCCAGCTAACCAAAACCACAGAATCTTCACAATCTAAACATGTCCCTGGATAAGATTCTTTAATCTTCCCTCTGAAATTTCACAAGTCAGGCCTCCATCTTTTGCACTGTTCTCAACATTATCTTCCAAGCTCCTACAGAACATTCCACAGAGCTCTTAACACCAAATGGATCATTTAGCCCAAGGTTCCAAAGTCCTTCCACAGTCATCCCCAAAACATGGTCAGTTTGTCACAGGAATACCCCACTACGCTGGTACCAATTTGTCTTAGTCAGGGTTTCTATTCTATTCCTAAACATCATGATAAAGTAGCAAGTTGGGGAGGAAAGGGTTTATTCAGCTTACAGTTCTGCATTGCTGTTCATCACAAAAGGTAGTCAGGACTGGAACTCAAGCAGGTCAGGAAGCAGGAGCTGATGCAGAGGCCATGGAGGGATGTTCCTTACTGGCTTACTTCCCCTGGCTTATTCAGCCTGCTCTCTTATAGAACCAAAGAATACCAGCCCAGAGATGGTACCACCCACAAAGGACCCTATATAGTGATATATTGATCACTAATTGAGAAAATGCCCCACAGCTGGATCTCATGGAGGCACTTCCCCAAATGAAGCTCCTTTCTCTGTGATAACTCCAGCCTGTGTCAAGTTGGCAACACAAAACCAGCCAATACAATGCTTAACTACCATGCAAGAAACACTGAATTCAGACCTTAGTACCATAAAGCACTGCAGATTGATCACTAAGGCATATATGAAACTACTCCTTTTAAAGAGGAGGATTCTTGGCCAAGGATGTGTTAGGTAGATCCCACTGTCAATAGTTTGTGCTAGTGGCCCCCTAAGAATATAGTCTAGCCATTCCCTGAGAATACATGTGGTTAAGATAGTAGAGAGCATTTGTATACTCAGGGGAGCCTTGTGAGTCCACCCTCAGGGATATAAGCAGTTAGCAAGCCATTCTGGGACAATCCTTTTATGAGCTAGTGTAGCAGCTAAACTCACTAAGATGGCAGTTGCTTGGCTCAGAGCATAGGCACACCCAAGTCGATTGGAGAAAAGCAATGTCTTAGATACTACACAAGGTTTTCTGAATCTTGGTAAGTCTCCTCTCCTTTACTAATCTAAAAACTCTTGAGAATGGCTTAAAAGTGGTAAATGTCAGGACCTTGTTTTATTTGAGATCATAACAACAACAAAAATAATAGATGTTCATAAAGAGTGTGTGCCATACATCATTTACATTTCTTATATTAATCCAGTGAAGAGGCACATTATCAATCTCAGTGATGAGACAAACATCTGACCAGAAAATTTAAGATAACTCATAAGTGTCATGCCATAGGTTTCCATGGATCTGTTACTCTCTCTCTCTCTCTCTCTCTCTCTCTCTCTCTCTCTCTATATATATATATATATATATATATATATATATATATACACATGAGACAAAATGTCATTGGCTGTTGGTAAATGACTGATATTATGAAGATGAATATGTACTGATATGTATAACTATAGATCTTTCATATTTTTAATCTCATAGACTTTGATCTTCAGCTACTGACTAATTTTATAGTCACTTCCTTGTATAACTTGAGTCTTACAAGTCTTCACTCCTAATATAATTTCCAATTAAGTAAATAGGTCATTTTTGTCTGCTTTTCTGACTCCTTGAGTCCCACTTCTCCCTTTTTAAGCAAATTTTGAAAGTGACATGGGCATTCCTAATCAACACTAACTCTCTTTCTCTTATATAAAATCATAATTCTCATATGTTAAAACCACAACCATAGTTCAATCCAGTTAATCACTTAGCTCGAGGCTTAACTTCTGTATCAGAATTTGGCAGAATGTACATCCATGCTGAATTCAATTTTTGACATCTGATGTCAGAAAGGGTCTTCATGTTATATGACAGCCACATTACTGTTCACTTATAATAATAAGATAATATTATACATTGTCAATTTTCAATCAGTAACACTTTCTTCTCCTAGGTATTTGCTGACTTGAATTCTTGGTTTTTTTCCCTACATTCTTTGTTTACATTCCAAATGATTTCCCCTTTCCCAGTTCCCCCCTCCACATAAGTCCCAGAAGCCCTCTTCCCTCTGCCCATTCCCCAATCAACCCCCTCCCACTTCTCTGTCCTGGTAATCACCTACATTGCTGCCTCAAGCCTTTCCAGGACCAGGGCCCTCTCCTTTCTTCTTCTTGGGAATCATTTGATATGTGAATTGTGTCTTGAGTATTCAGAGCTCCTGGGCTAATTAATCTCCACTTATCAGTGACTGCATTCCATGTGTGTTCTTTTGTTCCTATTTCATTGATTACATGGAAGAAATCAATAGAGAATCCATGAACTGCCACCAATACATGCACCTGCCTGCTAAGACATACAACATATACAATATTTCTCCATATTCTCTCCTGTTGCTAAGACATAATGAATCAGGCTTGTAGCTAAAACCAATCTTCAGTTCATGAAGTGGGCCACACATCCTCTTCACCTTTTTTCAGATCTTCAATGACAGTACTGGATGTTTTATCTCCCTGGGATATATCATCACTCTCTCTAACTCTGCCAATCGTTTCTATTAATACACACAAATGTTGACATTAATCATGTATTATTTTTAAATTTTTATATTGACTCCATAACTTCTCTGTCTATTATCCTGTTTTAATTGTCAGTAGCACCTTTTCTTGTTCTCCCTTAAAGCACATTGCTCTCAGATTTTTATATCCACAGTCCCTCAAAAGATCTGAAGATCACAAGTGATATACCCTAATGAAGGCAATGGTCAATTAGAAATCTGTCTTGACTTGTTTAGAGCAGGACAAAGATCTGTGCCTGATCAAAATAATATCTATCTTAGCTTTCAGGGCATAACACACCCCAAGTTTTACTTGTAACTCATTGATTTAACTTTCCTTGTTTATTCTTTCATATTAAATATTCTACTTCTAAATAATAGATCTTTTTTTCTCACTGTAGTCACTTTTTTTAGTATTATTTATTGGATATATTTTTTACTTACATTTCAAATGTTATCCTATTTCTCAGTTTGCTCCCCCCGACCCCCGTCCTGGGTAGCCCCTATCCTATCCTCCCTCTCCATACTTCTATGAGGGTGTTCTTCCACCCACCCTCCTCCCACCTCCCCATCCTTGATTCCCCTACAATGGAGCATCTATTGAACCTTCATAGGACCAAGGACCTTTCCTCCCATTGATGCCTGATAAGGCCATACTTTGCAACATATGCAGCTAGATCCATGTGTACCCCTTAGTTGATAGCTTAGTCCCTGGGAGCTCTGGGGGGAGGGTCTGATTGGTTGATACTGTTGTTCTTCCTATGAGGTTACAAATGATGAATACATGAAATTCTTAGGCAAATGGATGGAACTAGAAAATATCATCTGGGGTGAGGTAACCTAATCACAAAAGAACACACATGTTATTCACTCACTGATAGGTGGATATTAGCCCAAAAGCTCTGAATACCCAAGATACAATTCATAGACCACATTAAGCTCAAGAAGAATGAAGAACAAAGTGTGGTTGATTCAATTATTCTGAGAAGAGGAACAAAATAATCGCAGGAGCAAATAAGTAGATAAGGTGTTGAAAAAAGACTGAAGGAAGGGCCATCCAGAGACTGTACCACCTGGGGATTCATCCCATATACAGTTTCAGGACCACAGTATTGTGGATGCCAAGAAATGCTTACTGAAAGGATCCTGATATGGCTGTCTCCTGAGAGGCCCTGACAGAGCCTTACAAATACACGGGCAGATGCTCACATCCAACCATTGGACTGAGTGTGGGGTCCCCAATGGAGGAGTTAGAGAAATGGCTAAAGGAACTGTAAAGGTTTGCAACTGTAGTTACTTTTTTTTATTAGATATTTTCTTTATTTGCATTTCCAATGTTATTCCCTTTCTGGTTTTCCCCTCTGAAAACTCCCTAACCCATTCCCCTCCCCCTGCTCTCCAACCCACCCACTCCCACTTCCCTGTCCTGGTATTTCCCTATACTGGGGCATCCAGCCTTCTCAGGACCAAAGGCCTCTCCTCCCTTTGATGTCCAACAAGGCCATCCTCTGCTACATATGCAGCTTCTTGATAACTGCTCAGATGCTCTAAATTCCTGTTCATCTCTCCTGAACCCCAGATTCTGAAATACAAATACTTGCCTGTGCCTTCATTTAGATGTCTAAGAAATCTTTCAAAGAAAGGAAGAAAGGAAGGAAAGAAGGGAGGGAGGAAGGAAGGAAGGAAGGAAGGAAGGAAGGAAGAAAGAAAGAAAGAAAGAAAAGAAAAGAAGGAAAGAAAAAAGAAATCTTTCGAATTTAACTACTTCCAAACTACTTTTCATCTAATCTCCTACATTAGACTATTGTAATCCCCTAGGCTTGAAAACAGGTTCATTTTCCCATACCAATGGCATTAAGGTAGCTGATTTTAGGCAAAACAAGAGTGAACAAAATTGTTACATGTTATTTCCAACCAAAGGCTTACAAGGAAGAACACATTTTTTGTTGTTGTTGTTTTTTAATCATTTATTTCTCCATGTCACAGGACTGGAGATAACCCAGACAGTAAGTAGGTAAGTGTCTCGTGATTATAAACCACAGAACAAATACATGAATGGTCTGAATGAGTTAGAATTGAAAATTTTGTCTTGTTTCTTCATGGCCTACAGTATTCTAACCGATTAAAAAGTTAGTGCTGGAAATGGTTTCTCCTAAAATCGAAAAATACGTTTCAGGACCAGAAAAAAAGTGGCAACAGAATAGGAAAAGAATGGAGTCTTATAAGATGAAGTGTAGATATTTATGTGATTATTGAAAGAACCAGACCAAGAGAAAGAACTGTGTTGCATGAAGGGGGAAAGAAGACTTACCTAAGCCTTTTGACAACAGGCATTGAAGTACATGATTTTGAGTTTTCCACACTATTTTCTAATTCTTCCCTTTTCAAATGGATATATACTTTCCCCCTGTGGTATTGTACATTGAAAGTATGCAATTTGTTTTTGATTTTACACAGGGGGGTTACAATTGAAAGCTTGCCTGGAGTCTCAGAAAAGAACTTTCAACTTTTAAATAATATCTAGTCTGTAAAATACTATGGAGACTTGAGGTTGGACAAAGTATGTTTTCCTTATGATGTGGCTAGGGGTCTCTTGGGTTAATGAGGTGGCTCAATGAATAAGGCCCCCATATGCTAAAATATTTGAATATTTTATTCCCAGTTGGTATAATTGTTTTGAAAGGATTAGGGGGTGTGTCTCTGTTACAAATAGTTATATTTGATGGTGTAACTCAAGAACTATATGAGCTTCAAAAACAGCTTTGAATTAGTAGTAGGAGGAGGAAAACTAAATGGTTAATCATTTTAGGAGCTCAGAAAATTGAAAGGCACAGTGGTACTCACTATTGGATATGAAATATAGAACTGAGGAAACCTCTCAAGCCCTTTAGAACTTGACCTTGAGGCAAAGAACAAATAAAAAAAAGCAGCTAGCATTAGGACATGGCCAGACTTTTAAAAAGTCAGTTGTATTCTTTCATAGGAAGTTCTTGCAATATTCTAGTAGAATTACATTTTAGTAGGGTTGAGAGACCATCTGTTTTCAACTGGACTGTGGACAGCTCAGTAGCTAAAGCCTTATCTCATATGGTCAGGGTAATTTGGACCTGATATCTAACACTGCTTCATGAAAGGAATACTATCTGTATTATCAGGCAAACATGGAGACTGGAATTCATACCCCCAGCACGCTTGTAAATGTTGAGCGAGTATAGTGGCCCACCCCCAGTCCCAGCCCTTAGCAGACTGCGACAGGGTATCCTTAGAACAAACATGGGTTAGCTAAATTCTTAAATCATGGAGTTCTGGGTTCTAGTGAATAACTTTGTCTCAATATGTAAGGTAGAGAGCAATTAGGAAGACAGTCAACATCAGCCTCGGATTTCCACACCCATTTGCCGACATATGCATGAGTATGTACGTATGTATACATGTATGCTATATATACAAATACACCACATACATACACATATCTAAATTAGAAAAGATAAAAATTTACAAATACTCTCTAGAACTACAGCAATTGAAAGGAGAAAAGAAACAACGATAGTGTGGGGTATATCTATATACTAGTAAATAAGAATGGGGATAGGACGAAAATAGTACAAGATGAGCAATTAAAATTAGAGCAACTGAGAAAGACAAATATAAATGGGGGAGACAAGGAGAGAAATTAGATCAGCTCCCAAAGAAAGTACAATGAAACACACAAAGAGGTAAGAAATGTGATCCAAGAACCAGCAGCAACCCCAGCCCACAAGAGTGTGAGGGAGGAGACCCAATTCCAGAACAGGTGTTCTATGGCAAAATGTATCAAAAATTAAAATGGAGGAAAAGAACAGGGCAAAGCTGGTCCACTAACTTGAAGTTAGATATTGAATGAAGGGTGATGATGAATACTATCAGGTTGACACAATTTGGAATGACTGAGGAGACATATTTCTGAGCATGCCTTTGAGGTTAGTTGAGCAGCACCACCACCCTGGGCTAGAGCCCTGGAGTGAATAAAAGGGAGAAAGCAAGATTACTACTAATCCATCTCTCTTACTCTTTCTGTCTATATCTGTCTCTTTCTCCATCTTTGTCAATCTCTCTGCCTCTCTGTGTGTGTCTCTATCAGTCTCTCTGCCTTTCTCTCTCTGTCTCTGTCTGTCTCTATCAGTCTCTGTATTTCTGTCTCTGTCTCTGTCTGTCTGTCTGCCTGTCTGTCTCTCTTTCTTTCTCTCTCCCCCCCACCTCTCTCCTAACTATAGATTCAATGTGACCAGTTTCTTCATATCCCTGTTGCTGTGCCTTACCTATCATGTAGACCAACCTCAAACCGAGAAACAGAAGATGCTTAACTGTTTTTGTTAACTGTTTTTGTTAGGTAATGTGTTACAGCAGTAAACACATACTATTATATAAGGGAAGCATAAAGGTAAAGAAGACAGAACTACTCAGAATGCTTTTGTGGTCCATCATGTGGTCCACGGATGCTGAGCCTCCTTCTATATGGTTCCTTGAGTGGACAGAGGTGCTAGTCTTGTGTGTACACCATCTACTCTAGTCTAGTCTAGTTTTCTGCCTTGTGGAATACTGCATGATATTAATTTAGTGTCTTCTCTCTAACTAAAGGTATTCTATAGGCCCTCTAGGTCTCAGACTGCAGTGCTGTGACACCTGTTCTGCATTCTAGGAGTGAGCCATGCTACAGTTCATTTCTAAATTTGTAAGTGATCAATTAATTGACCTGACCATCCAGTTTTTCAGTATTTTTCTCTTTCTTTTTTTCTTTCTCTCTCTCTCTCTCTTTCTTTTATAATCTGGTCATGATAAAAAAACAAATGTGAAGACAGTAAAGAAGCAGCATTCTTTTCTTTAAAAATGGAAAAATTGAATAAATAACTTTTCAAGAAGGATGACACTGTCATGTCCCTTCTGAATTAAGCCCCAGCTGTTGTGCCAGACAGACTTCAACTTCAAAAATTAAAGGCTTAAATAGAATTAACTTCATGTTTTCTTGACTCATGTTAGGGGAAGGAAAATTGGAGGGCAGGTGAATATTGGAGGGCAATCAATATGAAAAGATTTCTTTGACAATGATTCAAATAAATGTGTCTCCTAGAGTTATGGAAACATTGAAGTACTACTGGAATATAAAAGTCATCTCTCTCTCTCTCTCTCTCTCTCTCTCTCTCTCACACACACACACACACACACACACACACAAAGAGAGAGAGAACGAGAGCAAGAATGAGAGAGAGAGAGAGAAAGAGAGAGAGGGAGAGGGAGAGAGAGAGAGGGGAGAGAGAGAGAGGGAGAGGGAGAGAGAGGGAGAGAGAGAGAGAGAGAGAGAGAGAGAGAGAGAGAGAGAGGAGAGAGAGAGAGAGGGAGAGAGAGAGAGCTAGTCAGCAAGCTAAGACAGTGGAGCACACTCCCTATAACTGAAATTTTTGGTACTCAGTATTCAAGTTAGCATGGAGATCCCAAAGGGGAAGGTGAGGCTGCATTGGCTAGACCTTATGATGGATCTTGAGGTCTGACTCTGGCCCTTCTGTTGCTTCATAAAATAGCTATAATGCCAATTATGTTGATATAAGTATTTCCAAACCACTATCAATGATTTCAGTAGGGGATTTCCATCAGTGAAAAAAATAAGCTGTTCTTTTCATAGCCATCATTTTCTCTAAGGAGATTCCATGCAGACAATGCCATTTTATAACCTCTGTTTTGTAATACTGTTTTGTAACTCTGCTTGGTGGGTTAAGAAATTAGAATGTTACAAGGTAGTACTTTCCAAAACAAACTTTAATTTGCTTAAATAACTAGCTGATAGCGGGATATGACTGTTGTTTACAGATAGCATATTCTAATTCCTTCCAACCTAATCCACTTTCCAGGGCATAAAGCCCTGCAAAATTATCCTAAGGGGCATTGAATTTTTTCCCATTAACAATAGAAAGCCATAAAAGGGTTTTGGAAATTAGTCTCCATATCAGTTTGGAAGTTTTATGAACATGGGATTGAATGTTGGTACAAAGCCTAGGCAAATTGTGTAAGGTAGTATCAGCGTACATAAATTAGGAAAGATAAAAAGAAATGGAAATTTCATATTTTAAGTTCAAATTAAAAAGACATGATAACTGACTAAAGGAGGAGCTACTTAATTCATGGTATTAAAAACTGCTGTGATGTTATAGAATTTACCAAACCGCAAATGACATTGATTGGCACACCAAAACATTTTTCTTCTGAGTAAGAGAAATCTAAAACAAGAGCCAAAAAGAAAAGCAGGCTAGAGATCTTTGATAGTCCTCTTGCAGAGAGGATCGTGGTTAAAAGGAAAGAATTTAAGCTCAAAATACATTTTTAATCGTTTAAAACATTTTATTCTTTGTGAATTTCTTATCATGCAACCCAATGCCACTCATGTCCTCACCCCTTCATACCAACCCTTCATGCTTATAACCTTCCTGTCAACAGAGAAAAAATAATATTTTCTTGTGAAAGCTATAGTGTCTCACAGTGTGTCTCACTGTATTCTTTTTTTTCCACATTCTCTGTTTGCAAATGTTCATTCCAATGATTCCTAGTTCTGGTATGAGGCTGCTGGCTTCTACTACCCTATTAATACTGGAACCTCACAGGTCTTTTCTTAGATATTCTGTTGTTGGCCTGTGTCATAGAGATCCTGTAGTTTCTGATCTGTAGAACAGGTTCCTTCATGCACTCCAGTGGTTCATCAATGGGATAGATATTGGGGTAGACCAATTCAAAGCCTTGGATTTGAGCCTGAGTGGTGTCTAAGATGATCAGCCTGCCAGCTCTCCTGTTCTCACAACTTTGAAGCTGGCTTACCATTAAACCAAAGAAATGTAAATGAAAAGATATGCATCACTTGGCCAAAGAGTCCTAGTTATTTTTAAAAGACTCCTCAAGACCTCTGGGTTGGTAATTTAGTTTGATGAAACAAACTAATGTATTGAGCTGCCGTCACAATTAGGTATTGAAGATATAAATGTATATAAGGAAATATATTGTTTTCATACATGGTATACTTTCCAAATAGCATGATAACATGTTCAGTTAGTCTATGGTACTACCGCCCACAATGGATGATGTTCTACATGTTGTGAAAGCCCTCTGTACATCTCTTTGACTGTATTTACTATT